>NC_090752.1:21392636-21470136 GCF_036898095.1 Palaemon carinicauda
AATACACAAGTGAAATAGATAAATAAAATAATCTATTCTCTTGTAGGCCCAGCTTCATAGGAATATACACATATACATATATATTTATATACATATATATACATATATATATATATATATATATATATATATATATATATATATTTATATATATGTATATATATATATATATGTGTGTGTATATATATATATATGTATATATATATATATATATCTACACATAAATATATATATATATATATATATATATTGTCACATCAATATATGTATATTTATATATATATAAATATATATATATATATATATATATATATAAATTTATATATATATATATATATATATATATATATCCATATATATGAATATAAATATACATATACATATATATATATATATATTTGTAAATGTAAATATACACATATATATACATATATATATGTGTGTATATATTTATATATATATATATATATATATGTATATACTGTATATGTATGTATATATGTATATTTACATTTACAAATATATATATATATATATGTATATGTATATGTATATGTATATTGATATTCATATATATATATATATATATATAAATATATATAAATTTATTTAATATATATATATATCTATATATATATAGAGAGAGAGAGAGAGAGAGAGAGGGAGAGAGAGAGAGAGAGAGAGAGAGAGAGAGAAGAGAGAGAGAGAGAGAGAGAGAGAGAGAGAGAGAGAGAGAGAGGGGGGGGTATACACACACACACATATATAAATATATATATATATATATATATATATATATATATATATATATATATATACATACTTATTCTTACGAAGCTGGTCTTCGAATAGTAGATTATTTTATTCACATGTTATATTTGTGTATTCAAGAGATGTATAGGAAGCTCATAAGGTGGGTACCACACAGGTAGGATTGAATAAATGTATGTAAATTACATAAGACAGTCGGCATTCATTAAGTTGTATTTTCTTTCAGTTCCATGTATGTATATTTACTGTACGTTATTTTAAACTCTTATTTAATGTAGTTTTGTTACTAAGTCTTATGTAAACCTGTTTAGGTATGCTGGCTAGAAAAATGCAGGATGCTTATAGATTTAGATTTACTTTTTTTCCTACAAGAGGTGGTGGGTGGAGTTATTTGAGAGTATTGCCTCACCAGCGACGGTAGTCCATGCTTCAACATCCAAGTTTACAGATGTAAAGCCCTGAACCCAAACTTCCAGATGATGTACTAGAAGGTTCTAGATGAATTAGGTTGATATATATATATATATATATATATATATATATATATATATATATATATATATATATATAAAGGGGGTGCTAGCATTGCAGCACAGACAGAGAGATCAGACCTACACTCCGTTAATTCTGTGTCTTCCTCACCAAACTCTGTCCAACCCCATAGTGTTGCCTCTCAAACTTAAATATTGTTGCCTCTCAAATGTGTACAATGTACATGAACATTAGTATATTTTTTTTATATTTGATTAAAGCTAATTTTTTTGAAGAACATTTACATTGAAATTAGGTTGAAGTGAAGTGCGTTAAAATTTTTGCTTAACCGTTCTGTAACCGTGTGTGAACCAAAGGATGTAAGAGAGACAGTTACGTATTTGTAAGTGACACTATAGTTTATTCACTAGGGTTAAAGTGTTAATTTCTTTCATTAGCTGTGAAAATTAAATATTTTCATAAATTAATTTCAACTGAAACAATTGATTGTAATATTTTGAAGTGTTTTATCGTAAGTCTAAGGTCTAAATCAGATTAAATTTCGAGTGATTTATTTTTGGTGTTTATTTTCCATTGTCTTTTTTATTTTATAGAATACACTTATTTTTTGTAAAAGTGTGTATTATTTCCGTCACCAATACTTATTTCAGGACTTGGTTCGCATCCCATGACTAAGAACTGAAGTAAGAGGTTGGTTTTAGAATAGTTCATGTTAAAGTAAAGTAATCACTCTGTTTTTGTTTTAAGTGTAGCGTAAAGAGACCTTTGGATATTCAGTGTTCATATATATTACCATTTGTGAATTGCGTAGTTTTTTCAGAGGTCGATGGTATTCTAGGCTGTATCAGATTAAGTAATACAAAACAGGTGAGTTTTGGTGTTCAATAATTTACGTAGTTCGCTGGCCGTAATATATATTTTTCGGTGCCCAGACCCTGGGATCAAGCAAGCCTGTTTTAAATATTGGTGATAACAGGGCCGTGTTTTTTTTTTTTTTTTTTTTTTTTTTCCCCAAGGTTTGATCAGTTTAGTGTTAATCAGATTCTGCTTATTGTCAGGATATATTTTCGGAGAGGTATAATTTTTTTGCAAAGTACAAGATGGCACAGTTGAATGTACAGGAGTTTTTGGAAACTCCAATTGTTCAGGAATTGTTGGAAGCTAATGTAACTAAAGGTCATTGACTCTCTATTTTAATGGCATGTGTTAGCCATGCAACGAGTGGAATGATTAAAGACTGAATTAAGTGTTTAGCCTTAAAAGCGTTGATAAACTCAGAAAAGATGCCAGAAGAAGACATTGCAGCAGGTTGTGAACTTTTGGAGAAGGCTGAAGCAGAATTTGCAGAGAAGCATATATTAGTTAACCTAGAAACTGAAAGAATGAAAGCAGAAAGGAATGTAAAGGCTGGGATTCGATGAATTGCAGTGGGAGAGAATCTGATCAAGTTGAAGATGTTGGCAGAAAAGGAAGAAAGAGAGAGGGAAGATGCAAGACGCAAAAAAAGAAAGAGAGAAAAGGCAAGAGAAATTGCAAGACATGCCAGGGAATTGGAACTGTTGAATGCTCATGCAAGGTAGGATATGGAAGAAAAAGAGAGAGAAAAAGCAAGAAAAATTGCAAGATATGAAAGGGAATTGGAACTGTTGAATGCTCGCGCAAGGTCAGCAATTCAGACAGAGGTGACCTCTGCTATGCACGATCCCGTGTATGATGTAGCAAAGGTGCAGAGGTTGATCCTGACATTCACAGAAAAAGCTCCCAATAAATTCTTTGATCATTTTGAAAAGTTTGCGTCGACGATGGAATGGCCAGAAGATAAATGGCCTGTGTTATTGCAGAGTATCCTATTTGAGAAGGGCGCAGTGCGTATCTTGCCTTGTCTCAGGACCAGAGGAAGGAGTATCAAGAAGTTAAGAGGAGTGTGCTGCAAGTGTATCAGATGACCACTGAATATTATAATGAACGTTTCCGACATTTGCAGAAGGACAAGAAAATTACTTTCCTTGATTACTCTTATAAGGAACGACGAGGTTTTCAGAGATGGATAGAGGCTGCTAAAGTTAGAGAGATGGCTGATTTAGAAGAACCAATAATGCTGGAACAATATTTACGCGGAATTCCTAAACATATTCAAACGTACTTGAGAGAGAGAGAGAGAGAGGTGAAGAAACATGATAGAGCCACTTTGCTGAGTGAAGATTTTAATATTATCAGTCGTATAGCCTACCTCCCTTGGGTATGAAGTTTAAACCGTCGTTCCGCCCAAGTGTCAAGTATTCACCGAACCATGGAAACCAGCTCAGTAATAACTATGGAAACAAGTTCAATAGTTACAGCGGAATTACCATTGGTACTATTCCAAAGCAGAATGTGCAGAATGTGACAGTACCACAACAATCACCAAATCGATCGCCTGCAGGTGTTGTGAAAGACGTGCAGAAGATTGATATCGTCTATTATAAGTCTGGAAAGCAAGGCCATATCAGTAAGGAATGTTGGTTGAACCAACCAAAAGCAGTCGCGCAGGTGGTTGAGGATAATTCAACATCACAGAATACAAAGACGAAGAATCGAATGGGAAAGGTTGACGAAGAAATAAAACCAGCTAACGTTCACACAACAAACAGGACAACCCTAAACAGCATGGAGGCCTTTAAAGTGTATGATTAATAATGTAATTTAACTGCTCCAGAAGGGAGCGAGCAGATCCCGGACAAGATATTGCGTGACACGGGATGTAATCACAGTGTGGTGAAGCGAGACATACACCCGTTGGTGGAACAGTCTCTCACAGGAAATTCGGTCACTTTGAAGGGAATAGGAGGAGAGGAAGTTACTCCTATTTGCCGTTTGAAACTGTCATGCAAGTTGGTGACAGGTCATTTTGATTCTCCAGTAAATTCATTGGCTGTCTAAGGTTGGTGGAGCACCATTTGAGCCTTGTCCCATTGTAACGGAGAAACCACTGAAGCATAGTCCTACAACTGAACTCGTGAAGGACTACCCGTATCTGTTTCCTAGTTGTGTGATGACTAGGAATATGATAGAGCCCGAGAGAAGAGCAACGACAGACAAATGAACAGGCGGACAAGGAAGCAATGAATTTGGAAGAAATAGAAAACTCAGCATTAGGAGTAGGACAAGTGAGTCGGAAAAGGCTGAAAGGATTGCAAAGGAGGGATGCGACGTTAACAGAGTTATTGCACCATGTGGTGGATGAGACGGAGGTGTATCAGTCTTCCATCTGTTATTACTTTAAGGATGGATTGCTTATGAGAAAGCTTAGATCCACCGATATCCCTGTGAAAGCGAAATGGGGGATATACCATCAGATATTAATTCCCGCACCGCAGAGAAGACAGATGATTACCGTAACACATGAGATGGAACACAGAGGAATAAGAAAAATGACGGAAAAGATTATGAGGCACTTTTTCTGGCCTGACATGCATAAGGATGTGACCCAGTTTTGCCGTGCATGTCACGTTTGTCAGATGGCTGGAAAGCCTAGCGAGTACATCAAGCAAGCTCCATTGCACCCGATTGAAGTAAGAGGAGAACCCTTCAGCAAGGTAATGATCGACATTGTTGGACCATTACCAAGAACAAAGGAAGGCCACGACTATACGTTAACCTTGATGTGTCCAGTGACAAGATATTCAGAAGCCATACCCATCAAGAACATCAGTGCCAAAGTAATTGCCGAGAAATTACTAGAATTTTTTACCCAGTTTGGTATTCCGGAAATCATTCAGTGACCGAGGAACAAATTTCACGTTAAAATTGTTTCAGGACGTGATGAAACTATTGGATGTGAAACAATAACTGTCTACTGCCTATCACCCGGAGACCCAAGGAGCAATAAAGAAATTTCATCAAGCTCCAAAGAGTATGCTCACAATGTACTGCAAGAAGACAGTAAATGAATAAGACATCGGACTACCATTGATGATATTTGAAGAACGCATGGATTATCAAGAAAGCATGGAATGTAGCCCGAATGAAATAGTGTGCAGACAAGAAATATGGGGACCAATTAAAATGTTGGCAGAAAAAGGGGAAGATAGAGAGGAAACGGATGGAGAATATGTCAAAAATTTGAGGAAAAGGCTCAGCGGGATAAGAAAGTTTTCTCTCGAAAACCTTAAACCAAGCCAAGGAAAAATTAAGAAAAAGGTTTGGTGTGAAAATTAAGGACAGACAGTTTGCGGTAGGACAACAGGTGTTGGTTTTCGTACTAAAAAGGAGATTCCCTCTCACAAACAAGTTCCAAGGACCATTCCAGATTTTAGAGAAGATCACTGACCTGACCTACGTTATCAAAACACGAGGAAGAAGGAAAAGCCAAAGGAAAGTACATGTTAACTCATCAAAACCGATACTGCAAGCACAAGAGTTCAACCAAAAATTCCTTATCCAAGTGGATGCATTGGACAATGGGATTGGAGCTGTCATATTACAAGAAGGCAAGAAAGTAATTCTTCACCCCATCTATTTTATGTCGTTGAAGCTGAAGAAGCATCAACGAGCCTAGTCGACAGTTGAAAAGGAACTACTAGCACTAATCACAGCAATAAGGAGGTTTGAAGTTCATGTAAACAGACAACAGAATGAAGAAATTACAGTTTACTCGGATCACGGTCCTTTAGCTTTTCTTAATAAAATGAGGAATAATAATCAAAGGTTAACTAGATGGTCGTTATGTTTACAATCCTTTTTTATTAATGTAAAGAAATATATCAGGTAAAAACAAGGTGGTTGTGTGGCGGAATGTCACAAGAATAACCCCGCCCCCCCACCCTTGAATCACTCTAACTAACAAATGTATCCTCAGCACAAACTTTCCCCTTACGTTATCAATTGGACTCTTAGACAGAAGGGAAATAAAAACATATCATAACCTTAATACTATATTCCTTAAAACTGAAATATTTAACTCAAAAAAATATCCACAATCAAAATAATAATCACACTTAAGACTAATCATAGAATTAACATTAAGTACACAATAAACGTTACACCATCCAAATAAACCAAAAAACCCTAACAAAACTTAAAATGAACCGCACACCAACACCAAAATATGTATGTTTTTATATATATTTGGACACCAACACTCCTCCACACAAAGCAGAACTGTCTTTCCCGGCAGCATATTCCTGAAGTCTGGTATAGTATATACAAGCCCCACCCCCTTGCCCGTCATCCGTGGCCAGGCTCCGCCCCTTTACGTTATACCAGCTACAGCTGTAGAAACAACCTGTAAAAACACGCTTGTAGTTGTTTGAACGAAGCCTTCTTTATAAACAATTAATGTAGATATATATGATATGTATATGCCATTGAGTTTTCTCCCTTCCTAGGGTACGCTGTACAAAATTAACATGGTGTAATAAGTTTAGTTGAATGGTAACACTAAATCCCGCCAATTTTTGTCCATAATTCCACATTAGAAAGTCGAGAAAATTAATTGGAATGCATACGATTCTTGCGTCTTATTTGGCTAAGACATGTGTGTATATACTTGTATGTTGTATGACTTTTTTTTCTTAATACTAATGACACAATATAGCCTATTAGCATTACGTTTAAAATATATTCATTTATTACAACACCCGTTTTTAATACCAATACATGGACAGCATTCGTATTAGCAGCCGAAACTTTTCTGGTCAGTTCGATTGTATTTATAATTGCTTAGGCATTCCTTCCTGTCGTAAATTACATACTGTGGCAGTATGACCTCCCATCGACTATGAATACCACCACACACAAAAAAGTTTGGTTAAGTTTACCTTTAGCGAGGGGCGTTATATAACTTTAGCTATGCACAGAAAACTTCGGGAACTGACAGGAAACCGAGGTTTAGAGTAATGGAGGCATAATGAGTTAAAAACTTAAAAATGGCAATTAAAAATTAGTACAATTTAATTGAATTAGGGAACTTTCTGTAAGACTTCCTTGAAATACCCTAAGTAGTAATGCACAAATATAGATAAATGTTGATACCATTCTAGAACTGCATTTCATATGTGAATTAAACCCTTATATATATAACGGACTATTTTTGGGTGAGATAGCCATGACGTCCTGATGGAAGGTTCCTTCAGTAGCTTCCTAGGGGATATTTAACTACAGTGGATATTCCCAGAGAATTAAACTAAAGGTTATCACAGAATTCTAACTTCTGGTGTGAGTACCCTAAAGGTTTCCCTCTAGGATATCGTATATCAACAGGGGACGCATGTATTAACACGCCACATAGCTATCTGCACCCCATATAGAGTTAACACTTCGATATGGAAAGGTGGAGAATAACTGGGGAGCCGTTCCACAGTTACACTCATCCGTGGCTGCTTTTGGTACTCGAGACGTAAACAAACGGGCGCCATTGCTAAATGACGTCACGTCCGTCCTCATCCTGAGCCCAGCTTCTTGCTAATCTCCATGATACAGCAGGACAGGGCGGGGCCTGAAAGGCTGGACTAGAATAGACGGGAGGGTCCCGCTCAAAATCCGTTTTTTGGGCTTAAGCCATGACGTCCTGATGGAAGTGTACCAGAGAATTAATGTATCGTGGAAATTTTCCCCCTTTTTATGCAAGTGCCAAGGGCTTCGAATAGAGGTATGTAACATGTCCTTACTAGAGATTCCGTGAAGAACTAGCTTCCTGCCCCCCTGGCAGAGAAGTCCTGGTGGACCATACTAATATCTCGAAGCGATCATTGAAGAGCTACTCACCCTGCGGAGAGTTCGTGCAGGACTCGGAGACAAGACATAAGGTTAGTATTCGGGTAGGAATATTATCAAGCATAGGTAAGTGATTAACATTTACTACACTCCCTGGAGGAGAGATCAATCTGGTCTCAGAGGCAGGACAAAGGTTAATATTCATGTAGGAATATTATCAAAGCATGAGTGAGTATATAATACAATTATATATATTATTCTTCTCCTTTAGAAAGAAAGTGGTAAATGAAACTATAACAATCGTATATTTCTTAATAAAGAATAGGAGCGGAGAGAGACGCACATGTAATAAAATATTCATTTTATTTCAAAGATTGCAGATTATTGTGATAACAATTGCAATAATAAATGTAAAGTTTATTTACAATAACAAAGAATAATGTACATAGAAAATAAAGACTTCAATCTTGAATCTGAAAAGAAATTTTACTTTTAGAAACACAAGTTCCAGAGGAACGTCAGTCTTTTTCAAAGAAAACACATCATGCCCTAGAGCATGTGGCACTCATGTAAAGTCTATGACATTTCACCTTGGTAAGAACAGTCTATTAGAAACACTAAGTGTCCATGAAATCACAATGTATCACCACAGGATTTCCATCCTGAGAAGCTCTTGAGGCTTTCGAAATCCATACTCTGGAAGAAGTTCAGAGAAGACGTGACTTTTCTAGGATCATGACCTGCGGGTGTACTGTCAGGATCCGCTCTGCGAATGAAGTAGGTGATTTTCGCTCTTAGTTGTTTCAGTGACAAGTCGCTACCCAATGTTTCTCCTTTGAAGAGTTGTCCTCCACCGAAGTCTGAAGTTCTTCGAAGATAAACCTTAAGACTCTCCACTGGGCATAGAGAGACATCTTCCTTCAGGGGGCAGATTCTCCAAGGGCCCCATCTCTGGGTGGGTAGTTCATTCTTAGCGAGAAACGTCGGATCAGGGAAGAGGGTAAGTTCTCCTGTATCTGCGAATAGGATATGACCCTCTTCTCTTGATAATGCCACTATTTCACTGACTCGGGCTCCCGAGGCGAGAGCAAAAAGGAAGATAACTTTTTGAGTCAAGTCTTTTAGAGGGCACGAATCGTTGTCCAGGTTAGAGGCAAAATGGAGCACCTTGTCCAGGGACCAGGAGATAGGTTTTGGCGGAGGTGCTGGGCGTAGTCTAGCGCATGCCTTTGGCAATTTATTGAAGATATCACTGGACAGATCAATCTGGAAGGCGTACAGGAGTGGTCTAGTCAAAGCCGATTTGCAGGTGGAAATCGTGTTGGCTGCTAAGCCTTGTCCATGAAGGTAAATGAAGAAGGACATACAAAAATCAATGGTGATTTCCGTAGGATTTTTTGCCTTGACAAAAGAGACCCACTTTCTCCAGGAAGATTCGTATTGCCGTCTTGTAGATTCAGTCTTGTATTCCTCGAGGAAGTCTAAACTTTTCTTCGAGATTCCAAACCTTTTCTTTGTGGCTAAGGAGAGAAAATCATGAGATGAAGGTCCCTGACTTTCAGTGATGAAGCGAAGACAGTCGACTTCTGTACTTGTTGAGAGAGAACTGGGCCCGGTAGGGGGATCAGCGTGGGCTGCAGCTCCAGGACCAGAGGGTACCAATTGCTCCGGGGCCACTTGGGAGCCACTAGGGCCGCTGTCCCTTTGAAGGTTCTCAGTTTGGAGAGGACTTTCAGCAGAAGGTTGGTGGGAGGGAACAGGTATATCCTGGACCATCTGTTCCAATCCAGTGACATGGCATCCACTGCTTCTGCCTTGGGGTCCTCGTACGGGGCCACATATCGAGGAAGTTGATTGTTGTCGCTCGTCGCGAAGAGATCGATCTGAAGTTCCGGGACTTGGTGAGAGATGAAGGAGAATGACCTTGCATCTAGAGACCATTCCGACTCTATTGGGCTTGTCCTTGATAGAGCGTCCGCCGTCACGTTGCAGAATCCTTGTAGGTGAACTGCAGACAGGTGCCATTTCTTCTTTTCTGCCAAACGAAAGATCGGAAGAAGTACCTGATTTATCTGGGTCTATCTCGAGCCCTGACGATTGAGACATCTGACTACCACCGAGTTGTCCAGAGTCAGACAAATGTGGATCGAGGGAGGCGGGGAGAGTTTCTTCAGGGTGAGAAGAACCGCCATGGCCTCCAAGATGTTGATGTGAAACGTCTTGAATAGGGGAGACCATGTTCCTTGAACCTGTCGTTGGTGGGAGTGACCTCCCCAACCCTCCAGTGAAGTGTCCGTGTGGATGTTGATCGATGGAGGCGGGTGTTGAAGAGGAAGGGACCTTTTCAGGGCCTTTGCTTCCGACCACGGCTTTAAAAGTGAGCGAAGTCTGTTTGGAAGCCGTCTCTTGAGGTCTCTTCGAGCGATGGATGTGAAACGTCTCCAGACTCCCGCGGCATCCTTTAGCTGTGCGCGAAGCACTGGGTTTGTCACAGAGGGGAACTGTAGAGAGCCGAGAACTTGTTCCTGCTGTCGTCTTGAGATCCGTTTGGATTTCAGAAGTCTTCTGACAGACCCTGCTATTTCCTTCCTTTTCTTCTGTGAGATGGAAAGGCGGTGTGACTGAAGATCCCAATGGATTCCCAACCATTGGAACTTCTGAGCTGGAGAGAGGCGAGATTTCTCGGTGTTTATCTTGAATCCCAGATGCTCTAGGAACTGGGTGACTTTGTTGCAGGCTCTTACACAATCTTCGGGCGATGTCGCCCAGACTAACCAGTCGTCTAGGTAGGCCATCACTTGGACGCCCTGAAGACGGAGCTGTTGGACAATGGCGTCTGCCAGCTTGGTGAAGGTCCGTGGAGCCACGTTGAGCCCGAAGGGCATGCCCCTGAAGGCGTAACTTTTCCTTTGGAGTCGAAATCCTAGGTAGGAGGAAGCGTAATGATTCATTGGAATGTGCCAGTAGGCATCCGCCAGGTCTATGGAGACCGTGTAGGCCCTTTGAGGCAGAAGGGTCCTTATTTGTTGTAAAGTCAGCATCTTGAATTTGTTGTTCGCAATGAACTTGTTGAGAGGGGATAAGACTAGAATGACTCTGAGTTTGTCGGAGTCTTTCTTGGGAACGCAAAATAGTCTCCCTTGGAACCTGGTTGACTTTACCCTCCTGATCACCTTCTTGTTCAAGAGTTCTAGGACATATTCTTCCAGGAGGGGGGTTGACTGTTGCAAGAATTGCTGGAAGGCTGGGGGTGGTTGAGTCCAGCTCCAGCCTAGTCCCTTCTTAACGATGCTGTGTGCCCAGGGATCGAAGGTCCTACGATCCTGGAATTGGCGGAGTCTTCCTCCCACCGGAAGCACTTCATTGCTTCTGGTGTCCCGAGGGTTTGCCACCTCGGCCGCTAGCTCCCCTTCCTCCTCTGCCTCTGGAGGGACGGCGAGAAGAATCTCTGCCGGAGCCTCTGCTTGAGCCCCTACCTCTGGGACGAAAGGTAGTAGAGTGTTGCTCATACGCAGGGGTGAAGACCGGTGACTGCGACACCACCGGTTGGGGGACCAACTGAAAGGTCTGTTGTGGCTGTGTGGCCACTTGGGGAGTAGCGGTACCCGGAAACTGTCGTCTCTGTTGACGTTGCTGGGGTTTCGGCTTCTGAGTTTTCCTCTTAGGCTGAGGGCCATCATCCTAAGAGGAGGTCCTCATTAAATTGACGACTGGCTACGTCAGGCTCTAGTTCCCTACCATGAAGATTGACTGGATGTCTTTCCACTGCCTTTAAGACCGCTGTGAAGGCCTTTTCGATGAAGGGGAAGGTCGCAGCATTTGGCGCAACGAAGGTTGGATGCTTCTTGCTAAGCGCCGGCATCTTGGAGTTGGTGAAACCCCTACTCTTCACCGCCTGGGCTTGGGCCTTCGCGAGATCGAACACGATAACCTCCTTCAGTTCGGTCTCTTCCTTTGAGGCTGGTTCGGACCTGAGCCGGACGTAACAGTCCGGATAAGCCTCGAAATTCGGGAAGAATTCCACTTCTTCCAGCAAGAAAGAGCCAACCCTTTCACTGATGTAGATTTTGCCAGTTGTAATTGGCATATGCTCGGCATATCTCCATGGGTTAGCTTCCGAACAAGTAGGGAGGTCCTTAACCGAAATCCTTTTCGGTTGTTTAAGACTAACGAGAGTCGTCCGGAATTGCTCCTGGGTTTCTCGTAGCTTTCTTTCCATGAGGGCTTCAAGCATCTTGAAGACCTCCTGAGTGGCCGATGGAAGAGGGTCCGGGGTGGCAGAAGTCGAAGGAACAGGTTCCTCGGACAGTGCAGGAGTTGCTACGGGAGTAGGAGCAGGAGCGACCTCGGTCTCCGAATCAGGGTATTCCACCTGATCTTCCTCGTAGTCGAGTTCCTCGCCCATGAGGTTCTTCTCCGTTTCTTCCGACACTTCCAACATACGTTCCACGTTATCGGAATCTAGATGGCACTCATGCATGGACTGGGCCATGACAACATCAGGTTCCACCACGATCTGGACGGTGGGGATCTGATCACGGGGGACCACAGAGTCTTTGGATGCCTTTGGGAAAAGCAAGGCCCTCAAGTCTTTGTTGGGAAGATACGGTCCGGTGGCGTTCTTCTGGAAGCCACGCACCCATTTGCGTAGCTTCTCTCTAGTGTTGTCCCTTGCCTCCGCAGCAGGAGGATCGTCGAACGCCTCGACCAAACGACTCTTGCAGACTGTGCAGTTCTGCGGGTCCCAATACTTCAGGTCGCCTTTCTTGGCGGCGCAGGGGGCGTGGGTCCGGCACGCCTTGTGCCCGTAGAAGTCCGGGCGCTTCACCCCGCAGAAGTTGCTCTCACACTTCATATACTCCTCCTGTAAAAGAAAGAGATCATGAGTACATGGAAGGCATAAGAATGACTTACATTACTCTAAAATTAAGATATCTTAATCTAAATTTTTTAGCATTAAATTAATTACAAGGCATTTTAATGCTTGAGAATAATGAGCGGGAATGGAAGTAGATAGACACATACTTGTGAATCCCGCCCAGTCGGTTACCGTAACCTTATTTGTAGGCAATTTCTTTTGTGGCCGAAGGTCACAATGAGGGAATCCATATGGATAAGCCGAGCTAAGCTTCTAACAGAAATTGCCCGGAGAGTGTAGCAGGGTCTGAGACCACTCAGATCCCTGGAGGAGAAGGGGTATAGGAGTCCGGGCGCTTCACCCCGCAGAAGTTGCTCTCACACTTCATATACTCCTCCTGTAAAAGAAAGAGATCATGAGTACATGGAAGGCATAAGAATGACTTACATTACTCTAAAATTAAGATATCTTAATCTAAATTTTTTAGCATTAAATTAATTACAAGGCATTTTAATGCTTGAGAATAATGAGCGGGAATGGAAGTAGATAGACACATACTTGTGAATCCCGCCCAGTCGGTTACCGTAACCTTATCTGTAGGCAATTTCTTTTGTGGCCGAAGGTCACAATGAGGGAATCCATATGGATAAGCCGAGCTAAGCTTCTAACAGAAATTGCCCGGAGAGTGTAGCAGGGTCTGAGACCACTCAGATCCCTGGAGGAGAAGGGGTATAGGAGAAACCCCTTATTAAATGTAGGTTCCGGCAATCGACTGCACTAAGATACACAGAGTATGCTGGAATATTGTAATGTGCAATCAAACAGCATAGCCACAATCTTGGATGGTAAGACAATACCTATATAGAAGTGGCCAAGCCATCTGGCTGCAGTATTTTGACTGTTGGCATGTTGCCGGCAGGCATGGAAGGGGTGCATGTCCCTTAACGTCTCAGGAGGTTTCCGGCAGACCGACGGCACGCCGGAGGCCGGTCCTACAGGGTGGAAGGCATCAAGACAGACACACTGAGTATCTAAAGTATAATACCATCGTGGCGACCGCCGTCACAGCGGCAGGTCGTCGGCAGGGGGCGGCGGCTCCGGCAGCCGAAGGCTGACGGCATGGTGAGCTTTGGATCAATTCATAAGATAGATATGTATATGGTTGTATACCTAGACTGCCGGCAATCAATGCCGGCATGCCGGTGGCCGACTCCGAAAGTCGGCCGGCTATTACTAGGTAAGATGAGGGGTGGGACGTCGGCTGTATGTCGACGGAAGGCGGCAGCCCCCGGCACACGGAAGGCTGACGTCTTAGAGGGGGAAGCATCTTATGAAAAAATGTCACCTGAGGTAGTGGCGGCTATCGCCGGCAGTAGAGGCGGCAAGGGACCGGCACCAGGATAGAAAGAGAGAAAGGTAAGGATGGATGGAAGGGGTAAGATCCCATACCCCTCTGGCATCCCTCCGGAGAGAGTGCACTCATGATAGGAGTGGATACTCCTAGCATCCGGCGGCAGGGAGCCGGCAGTCGGCCGGGTGCCTGGGGTAACCCAAGGGAGGGTTAGAGGGCACTCGAGAGGGGGGAATCCTCCGCCGGCCGGACCGCCGCTGGCAACCACCCCCATAGAACGCTATGAAGGGTATGTGTACCAGAGCGGCCAGCTCAGCAGGAGAACAATGTTAGCCCTACCACTCCACCCAAGTGAGGAGTTGTAGGACTAAGGACAGATGTGTGTAGGCAAGCCTACACCAAAGGGATAGGTGGGGAGGGGGAAAAAAATGTCTTTCTATAGAGGAGACTCTGTATGAGAACGGCCACCAAGGTAAGGGAGAATGCTCCCTAACCTAGGTTAGGTAGCCCAGAATGAGAACGGTACAGGTGTACCGTCTCAAACTATAATAGGGCAGAGTCAACCCCCAGAGCTTAACCTAGAGAAGGAGAGCTAACTCCTAGGCTAGGAGAGCTTGAAAGACACATCGCAAGTTGCAGGGAGGAAGGAGTAACCCAACCAGGTGCAACTGAGAAAGGGCAGAGCCCTTCCTTATTTCTCTGTCACGACCCTAAGGTAGGGTCATTCCCTTAGGGTAGGCAGAGAAGCGATAAATACTCTGTTTGTAGACAATATTCCCCTATATAGAAGGGGAAGCAAGACTACACAGAGGGAATGCCCGTAGGCAGGGGGATAGGGAGCATATAGGGGTTCCTACATTAGGTTAGGATGGAATGATACACAATCAACACTGTCCCCTATATGGTCCCGGAAGGCGAAAACACTTACATCACAGTCAATAGTATGTTTAATAATGCCACAATATTCATAACTTAACCTAGGAACACTGGTATATATCATGCATGAAAACAAGCAGTAGGCTGTCCAGCCTAGGGGCTAAGCTAGCAACCTAGTATGGGGTCGAACGGCGACCGAGTCTGATGAGCGCTAAAACACGATATAAGTAATTCCTAGCTATGAAGACTAAATAACTAATAATATTAATTAGTTAAATGACCGGAGTGGGCTGTTATGGCTAACTAAATAAAGCATGCAAAATGAACAGCGACGCCATAAAATGGCGCGTCCGGTATTGGCACAGCTCGTCCACAAAACACAATATTTTACGAAAAGTAGAAGTTACTTTACGGCTAGAGCTTATTTAAACAATACTGGGACCTGGTACTCAACTTTCCAGAAGAAGGCGAGGCTGAAGGTAGCGACATAACGGCGATGTAAGCTGATGAGAAAAGCACTTAGGGAAAATCCGACTTAAGCAAGGAGCTACAGGCAAAAGGATGAGGACGGACGTGACGTCATTTAGCAATGGCGCCCGTTTGTTTACGTCTCGAGTACCAAAAGCAGCCACGGATGAGTGTAACTGTGGAACGGCTCCCCAGTTATTCTCCACCCACCTTTGCATATCGAAGTGTTAACTCTATATGGGGTGCAGATAGCTATGTGGCGTGTTAATACATGCGTCCCCTGTTGATATACGATATCCTAGAGGGAAACCTTTAGGGTACTCGCACCAGAAGTTAGAATTCTGTGATAACCTTTAGTTTAATTCTCTGGGAATATCCACTGTAGTTAAATATACCCTAGGAAGCTACTGAAGGAACCTTCCATCAGGACGTCATGGCTTGAGCCCAAAAATATATATATATACCTATATATATATATATATATATATATATATATATATATATATATATATATATATATATATATATGGTGAATAACCAAATGATCATGGGTTTAGACCTTACTTATGCATTCCCCAGCTTAGGGGAATTTTCTTAGATATCTGATGTTAATTTGCCTTCCCCCAAAAACAAAAATTTCCATCCAGTTCCCAAGTTTGCAATGCACAGGTAAAGACGAGAGAGTAATTAAAGTGGTTGTTATAAGTAAATTTTAACCCCCCTCCCCCCCAAAAAAAAATAAAATAAAAAAAGGAGAAACATCGAAACTTACATAAAAATGTTTCAACCTTGTATTCACAAATATCACTATGCCAACGGATGCAGCATGGATCGGTTCAGGGAAAATTAATTTTAACTAAAGCTGTTAAACTAACGTAACCCTATGGGGAGTTTTTTATACATAGTTTTTTTTACAGTATTATTGTTTTCATTTTGATTTTAAGATTTTTTATTAGGGAAAAGTTTTATGCAGAGTTAATGATTGCTGTTTTTTCACAGTTGCAATGTGCTTATGGATGTTGAGATCAAGATTGTGCACTCAAGATCTCCTGAACATATAAAGGACTTTCCACGCTTCATGATGATCAGGGGGAATCAAAACCATCCCCTTGACACGGCTGATGTTTTAAATGAACTGAGAGTTTCTCCATGCACCAGAGAGATGTTCAACAACTATTTCAGACAAGGTATATAACAATTGAGCTTTGCCTTATACTCTAGGTACTGTGTTCTTTCCAGATAAAAATGATGAAGTGATTTTTGGGAAGAGCACTAAATAAGTAGTTGATACATACATCACTGTTTTTAATTTATAAATATGTAAGAAAACTATTCATGCAGTGGTTTCATATGGAGCCTAAGAATAGATCAATTACATTTTCTGATATTCTGCATAAATGTGTGTGTGCTCTCATCATTAAGGGGGTAACCAAAACAACTGCAAACTTATCATTTTCATGATGCATCAAACTCAGTTGTTTTGGTTACCCCCTTAATGATGAGAGCACACACACATTTATGCAGAATATCAGAAAATGTACTTGATCTATTCTTAGGCTCCATATGAAACCACTGCATGAATAGTTTTCTTACATATTTATAAATTAAAAACAGTATATGGATTTATAAATATGTATATGTGAGTAAATATAAGTAAACATATATATATATATATATATATATATATATATATATATATATATATATATATATATATATATATATATATATATATATATATATCACTCACTAAATCCCGTCCGGAATTCTCCGGGTTGGGTCCTGCATCTGATATCGCCATTCTCTCCACAGACTCCTATCCAATACCATCTGTGCCAGCTGCTGAAATGTCTCGCCTCTATTTGCTTTCTTGAAGGTTTTCACCCATGTATCTCTTGGTCGTCCTCTCGGTCTATTTCCGGCCACTATATATATATATATATATATATATATATATATATATATATATATATATATATATATATGTATACATATATATATATGTATACATATCTATATATATGTATATATATGTATATATATATATATATATATATATATATATATATATGTATATATATATGTATAAATATATTTGTGTATATATACAGTATATATACATACATATATATATATATGTATATATATATATATATATATATATATATATGTATACATATATATATATATATATATATATATATATATATATATTATAAATACATATATATATATATATATATATATATATATATATATATTTATATTTATATATGAATACATATATATACATACATATACAAATATATACTGTATATACATATACACATATATATACATATATATAATATATATATATGTATATATAATTATATATATATATATATATATATATATATATATATAGATATTCAATTATATACATATATATAAATATATATATATATATATATATATATATATATATATATATATATATATATATATATATATATATATACGTACATATATATTAATACAGTTACACACATATATATATATATATATATATATATATATATATATATATATATTGTATACATATATATAAATATCGATATATATATATATATATATATATATATATATATATATATATATATATATATGTACATATATATACATGTACATATATATATATATATATATATCTTTATATATAGTCTAGTCTTGGACAGTGCCATAACCTCTGTACCATGGCCTTCCACTGTCTTGGGTTAGAGTTCTCTTGATTGAGGGTACACTCGGGCACACTTCTATTTTATACGAAATATTTATTTTAATGTTGTTACTATACTTAAAATATTTTATTTTTCTTTATTTCCTTTCCTCACTGGGCTATTTTCCCTTTTTGGGCTTATAGCATCCGGCTTTTCCAACTCGCGTTGTAGCTTAGCATTTAATAATATATATATATATATATATATATATATATATATATATATATATATATATATATATATATATATATATATATATATATATGTACAGTATATATATACAGTACATATAGATGCACACACACAAAGAAGTAAAGAGAGTAAGGAAGGCTGGCTCAAGAATTGAAGAGACAGTGAAAGATGGAAATGGGAGGTTGTTAAAAGGAGAGGAGGCAAGGAAAAGATGGGCGGAATATTTTGAAAGTTTACTGAATGTCGAGGATAATAGGGAGGCAGATATAATTGCTGTTGCGGGTGTTGAGGTGCCAGTGATGGGAGCTGAGAATGAGAGAGATATTACAATAGATGAAGTGAGGAGAGCACTAGAAGAAACAAGAGTAGGAAAAGCGTCTGGTATGGATGGTGTGAGAGCTGAGATGTTGAAGGAAGGGGGTGTGACTGTACTTGAATGGTTGGTGAGATTGTTTAATATGTGTTTTGTGTTGTCAATGGTACCTGTAGATTGGGTTTGTGCATGTATTGTACCACTATGTAAGGGTAAGGGAGATGTGCATGAGTGTTGTAATTCAAGAGGTATTAGTTTGTTAAGCGTAGTTGGAAAAGCGTATGGTAGAGTAATGATTAATAGGATCAAGGATAAAACAGAGAATGCAATCTTAGAAATACTGGGTGGTTTTAGAAGAGGTAGGGGTTGTATGAATCAGATTTTTACATTAAGGCAGATATGCGAGAAATATTTAGCAAAAGGTAAGGAGGTGTATGTTGCGTTTATGGATCTGGAGAAAGCGTATGATAGAGTTGATAGGGAAGCAATGTGGAATGTGATGAGGTTATATGGAGTTGGTGGAAAGTTGTTGCAAGCAGTGAAAAGTTTCTACCAAGGTAGTAAAGCATGTGTTAGGATAGGAAATGAAGTGAGTGATTGGTTTCCGGTGAGAGTGGGGCTGAGACAGGGATGTGTGATGTCACCGTGGTTGTTTAATTTGTATGTTGATGGAGTGGTGAGAGAGGTGAATGCTCGAGTGCTTGGACGAGGATTAAAACTGGTAGACGAGAATGACCATGAATGGGAGGTAAATCAGTTGTTGTTTGCGGATGATACTGTACTGGTTGCAGACACAGAAGAGAAGCTTGGCCGATTAGTGACAGAATTTGGAAGAATGTGTGAGAGAAGGAAGTTGAGAGTTAATGTGGGTAAGAGTAAGGTTATGAGATGTACGAGAAGGGAAGGTGGTGCAAGGTTGAATGTCCTGTTGAATGGAGAGTTACTTGAGGAAGTGGATCAGTTTAAGTACTTGGGGTTTGTTGTTGCAGCAAATGGTGGAGTGGAAGCAGATGTACGTCAGAGAGTGAATGAAGGTTGCAAAGTGTTAGGGGGCAGTTAAGGGAGTAGTAAAAAATAGAGGGTTGGGCATGAATGTAAAAAGAGTTTTATATGAGAAAGGGATTGTACCAACTGTGATGTATGGATCGGAGTTGTGGGGAATGAAAGTGACGGAGAGACAGAAATTGAATGTGTTTGAGATGAAGTGTCTAAGGAGTATGGCTGGTGTATCTCGAGTAGATAGGGTTAGGAACGAAGTGGTGAGAGTGAGAACGGGTGTAAGAAATGAGTTAGCAGCTAGAGTGGATATGAATGTGTTGTGGTTTGGCCATGTTGAGAGAATGGAAAATGGATGTCTGCTAAAGAATGTGATGAATGCAAGAGTTGATGTGAGAAGTACAAGAGGAAGGCCAAGGTTTCTGTGTATGAATGGACTGAAGAAAGCTCTGGGTGATAGGAAGATAGATGTGAGAGAGGCAAGAGAGCGTGTTAGAAATAGGAATGAATGGCGAGCGATTGTGACGCAGTTCCGGTAGGCCCTGCTGCTGCCTCCGATGCCTTAGATGACCGCGGAGGTAGCAGCAGTAGGGGATTCAGCATTATGAAGCTTCATCTGTTGTGGATAATGTGGGAGGGTGGGCTGTGGCACCCTAGCAGTACCAGCTGAACTCGGTTGAGTCCCTTGTTAGGCTGGAGGAACGTAGAGAGTAGAGGTACCCTTTTTTATTTTGTTTCATTTGTTGATGTCGGCTACCCCCCAAAATTGGGGGAAGTGCCTTGGTATATGTATGTATGTATATATGTATATATACACAAATATACATATATATATATATATATATATATATATATATATATATATATATATATATATATAAATTTATATATATAAATAAATTTCTACATCATACTTGGGATCGAACGGTAGCCCCTTCTAATGAAAGGTCAGGTCGCTTCCAACTATGCACGAGAACCTATAAAAGAAGTCTGAACCTAACTTCTAATCTGCAGTTATGTTGATATTCATCCATATATATATATATATATATATATATATATATATATATATATATATATATACTATACATTTGTATATATGTATATATAAATATATATATATATATTTATATATAAATATATGTATATATATATATATATATATATATATATATATATATATACATATATGTTATATATACATATACATATATATATATATATATATATATATATATATATATATATATATATGTATACTGTATATATTATATATATATATATATATATATATATATATATATATATATACATATACATATGCATACACATGATATATATACATATACATATGCATACACATACTTACACATAAATTCATATAAACATACATACATACATATATATATATATATATATATATATATATATATATCACATATATATATATATAAATTTATATATATATATATATATATATATATATATATATATATATATACATACATACAGTATATATACAGTTTATATATAAAATAATATTCTTACTAAGCTGGTCTAGTTTAGAGTAAATAATTTAATAATGTATTTCCTTTTTATATTTCATTTGTGTATTTGAGGGGAATAGCCAGCTCTTAAGTGAGTTCCTCTCATGAAGGCATACGTTTGTTATTTAAATTACTTATGACTTTCATCCTTAATTTATTTGTATCCTTCATTCAAGTCAGTATATTTAAATTTATGTTATTTTTAAGAACTTTCTTTTTATTTCACTTATTTTTGTTACAGAGTCTCACGTAGTTTGTTGAAGAATGCTGTAAGATCCATACAAAATATGAAAGCAGGCTTATGTCAATAGTTTTTTTTTTTTTTTATGAGGTATTGCCTCATGTTTTTGAGAAAATATGCAATTCTTATATTTTCTACATTTTTGGAAGGTTCTCGAAAATCCGTGTTAGATTTTATCTTTTTCTTTTTTTTATTTTCGAGGACAAAGGTGGTCAGAGCCACCTGAGAGAGAGTTTCCATACAGCGAGATTGATTCTCCTGTTCGATATGTGATAGTTGATAACTCTGGCACATCTATGGGCATGCCCCAAGCCACGAGAATAATTTATTATAATATTCTAGAAGTAATTAAGTCATCTATATGCACCCCCGGGGATGCATTGGGGCAGAAGAGACCTAGCTGGTCCTGTGAACGAGATAAAGTGCGTCCTCTCTCTCTCTCTCTCTCTCTCTCTCTCTAGTGCCTATAGTGTACCCTCTTCAAAGTGATTCTGTGCCACAGAAAGACTTCAATAGTGATTTTACATTTATTGTTTTGTGGTGAGTGTTGCCATATTGTAAATCTTTGTAACTGGCCCAGTGAGATTTATGAAAATATGTGAAGTTAGTAAGTTTATCAGATACTTTATGGGAGGTCTTTAAGAGTTTAAGCATTAGGGTGTAATTATTTCTTTTTTCTTAGTCTAAGGCTATATTCAGATTTAATATTTCAATTCATATGATTATATAACTTTCAGAGCGTAATCTAATTCTGTTCAGACTTAATATTTAGATTGATTTATTTTTCATATAAATTCTTTCAAAGTTTTGTAATTTTTACAGAATATATTTATTTTTGTTAAGAGTGTATCATTCCAATCACCAGTGTTTGTTTCGGTATTCGCTCGTACCCGTTAGAGAATCGAAATAGGAAGTGGTAAATACAGTAATTCTTAAGAATATTTAACAAATTTTCTTTGAGTGTACTTAAGAGACCTTTGATATTCCGTGTTTTTATGTATTCCTGTATGGGAGTTATATAGCTGTTTCAGAGCTCAGGTATCAATATTTTCAGGAGGAACAGATTTAATGTAAAAAACAAACAGGTGATTTTGGACCTCGAGAGTATGTGTGGCTTGCCAGCCGTAACATATATAATATTACATTTTGGTTCCGAGACATGGGACAATAATATAATATATTTTTGGTGCCCAGACCCAGGACCATTATATAATATATTTTTGGTGCCCAGACCACTGGGATCGACCAAGTCTCTCAAATATTGGTGATAACAGGGCCGGGTTTTGATTAAAGGTTGAAACAATATAGTGTTGATAGGGTTCTGTGTATTGTTAGGATATATATATATATATATATATATATATATATATATATATATATATATATATATATATATATATATATATATATATATATGGGGGTCCTTTGACTGGCCAGACAGTACTAAATCATATCCTTCTCTCTAGTCCCAGTTCTATCCCTTTGCCTACTCATACACCGAGTAGTCTGGCCTATTCTTTACAGATTCTCCTCTGTCCTCATACACATGACAACACTGAGATAACCAAATAATTTTTCTTCTCTCAAGGGGTTAACTACTGCACTGTAATTGTTCAATGGCTACTCTCCTCTTGGTAAGGGTAGAAAAGACTCTCTAGCCATGGTAAGCAGCTCTTCTAGGAGAAGGACACTCCAAAATCAAACCATTGTTCTCTAGTTTTAGGTAGTGCCATAGCCTCTGTGCCATAGTCTTCCACTGTTTCCGGTTTGAGTTCTCTTGCTTGAGGGTACACTCGGGTACACAATTTTATTTAATTTCTCTTCCTTTTGTTTGGTTGAAGTATTTATAGTTTATATTGGAAATATTTATTTTTGTTGTTGCTATTCCTAAAACATTTTATTTTTCTTGTTTCCTTTCCTCACTGGGCTATTTTCCCCAGTCGGGGCCTCTGGGCTTATAGCATCTAGCTTTTCCAACTAGGGTTGTAGTTTAGTAATTAATAATGTATATATATATATATATATATATATATATATATATATATATATATATATATATATATAAATACTGTATATACATATATATATGTATATATATATATATATATATATATATATATACATATTTCTGCAGAATATCAGAAAATGTACTTAATCTATTCTTAGGCTCCATATGAAAGCACTGCATGCATAGTTTTCTTACATATTTATAAATAAAAAGTGCTCTTCCCAAAAATCACTTCATCATTTTTATCTGGAAAGAACACAGTACCTAGAGTATAAGGCAAAGCTCAATTGTTATATACCTTGTCTGAAATAGTTGTTGAACATCTCTCTGGTGCATGGAGAAACTCTCAGTTCATTTAAAACATCAGCCGTGTCAAGGGGATGGTTTTGAATCCCCCTGATCATCATGAAGCGTGGAAAGTCCTTTATATGTTCAGGAGATCTTGAGTGCACAATCTTGATCTCAACATCCATAAGCACATTGCAACTGTGAAAAAAACAGCAATCATTAACTCTACATAAAACTTTTCCCTAAAAAGAAATCTTGAAATCTTAAAATCAAGATGAAAACAATAATACTGTATAAGAAAAAAAAAAAAAAAAAAAACTATGTATGAAAAACTCCCCACAGGGTTACATTAGTTTAACAGCTTTAGTTAAAATTAATTCTCCCTGAACCGATCCATGCTGCATCCGTTGGCATAGTGATATTTGTGAATACAAGGTTGAAACATTTTTATGTAAGTTTCGATGTTTCTCCTTTTTTTATTTTATTCTTTTAGGGGGGGGGGTTAAATTTACTTATAGCAATCAGTTTAATTACTTTCTTGTCTTTACCTGTGCATTGCAAACTTGGGGAACTGGATGGAAATTTTTGTTTTTTGGGGTAAGGCAAATTAACATCAGATGTCTAAGAAAATTCCCCTAAACTGGGGAATGCATAAGTAAGGTCTAAACTCATGATCCTTCGGTTATTCACCAATATATATATATATATATATATATATATATATATATATATATATATATATATATATATATATATATATATATATACATATATATATATATATATATATATATATATATATACATATATATATATATATATATATATATATATATATATATATATGTATATATATATATATATATATATATATATATATATATATATATATATATATATATATATATATATATACACATATATATCAGTAGGGTTTCATTCTCATATGAAATGCAGTTCTGGAATGGTATCAACATTTATCTATACTTGTGCATTACTACTTACGGTATTTCAAGGAAGCATTAAAGAAGGTTCCCTAATTTTATTAAATTGCCTTATTTTTTAATGGCCATTTGTAACTCATTATGCCTCCCTTACTCTAAACCCCGGTTTCCTGACAGATCCCAAAGTTTTCTGTGCATAGTTAAAGTTATATAGCGCCCCTCGCTAAAGGTAAACTTAACCAAACTTTTGTGTGTGTGGGTGTGTGTGTGTGTGTGGTAGTATTCATAGTGGATGGGAGGTCATACTACCACAGTATGTGATTTACCACAGGAAGGAATTCTTAAGCAATTATAAATACAATCGAACTGACCAGGAACAGGAAAGTTTCGGCCGCTAATGCGAGGGCTCTGAGAATGCTATTCGGGTGTTGTAATAAATGAATATATTTTAAACGTAATGCTGATAGGCTATCTTGTTTCATTAGTATTCACAAAAAAATCATACAACATACAAGTATATATACACATGTCTTAGCAAAATATGAAGTAAAAATGGTATGCCTTCCAATTAATTTTCTCGACTTTTCAATATGGAATTATGGACGAAAATTGGCGGGATTTACAGTGTTACCATTCAATTAAACTTATTACACCATATTAATTTTGTACAGCGTACCCGAGGAAGGAAGAAAACTCAATGGCATAATATATCATATAAATTTACACTAATTGTTTATAACGTAGGCTTCGTTCAAACAGCTACAAGCGTGTTTTTACAGGTTGTTTATACAGCTGTAGCTGGTATAACGTAAAGGGGCGGAGCCTGGCCACGGGTGACGGGCGAGGGGGCGGGGCTTTTATATACTACACCGGACTTCAGGAATATGCACCCGGGATCCAGATATCATAATAATATATATACCTGTATATATATATATATATATATATATATATATATATATATATATATATATATATATATATATATGTATATATATATATATATATATATATATATATATATATATATATATATATATATATATATATATATATATATAGTTATAGACACTATTCACAGCTTAGATTATGTAAACTCTACTTCAATGTCTTATTCCCTTAATCATTGATTCAGCACGAAAAATAGCCATACAGTAATAACGAAATAAAATAATAGCCAGCAAACATTAACAATAACAATATTCAAGATTAAATATAAGTATTTACAATATTTAACAAGGTTCATAAAATACTCACAGTTCACCTGTTCAGTAATAATTTATAAAAATTCTCATAGTGATGTATTGCTTATTTTTTAAGTCCCATTGAAGTGAGATTCAGATGACAACGAAAGTCAGCTCCGAAATTTAGTTTTAGATATAAAAGATAATATACAGGAACACAGCTTCTGACGATGTTCCATCTCCAAAGTTTTTCTTGTTATTTTCTATATCAGCAACATGGAAATAATGAGAGAAATATAGCAGTATCCCAGCTGGTATCTAAGAAATGTCTTTACAAGAGCAATGCAAACTTGGAGGAAAACAAAACCTGTCTTTCTTTAATATATTTCCTGTCCTTTATATATGAGTTTTAAACCCATTTTTTATAAAGTTCATGAAAATTCCCGAATGATTATCACGCAATATGGATGTCTGGTGAATGATGACGTAAAATAATTCATGAGAAATATCCAAAAGCTTTTGTTCTAGAATTCAACAATATCTTTGAGTTACAGATCATTAGAATGTTATAATCCTAACATATACATTTGATATATAAGAATAATGTTCTGTTAGAATTCCACTTGCGATTTTTTCACTGAGCAACACTGATTGTTGCCAGATAGGCTACCTCCAGAAAATATGGCCATCGGTAGATGGTGAGAGTGACAATGGGCCAATTTGTGTCTCGAACGACCATTTGAACGAGGGAATGATAGACATCAGGCTTCTGAGACGAAGATACAAGCGACATGGCTCCGGGAGCATACAAACCTCGACTGACTGACAGGAAGAATGGTGCGAACATGGTACAGTGATAGAAAACATCGATCGTATACATTGCAGGAATATGCGTACGGGCATCGAATGCCTGTAAAGCCACTGACGATAGTATGATCGACAGAACACCGAGTGCCAGGGGTGTTATAAAAAGTTCATCTTTATCCCTTTAAACACCGCCACTGCAGCCTTTAGCTTGCTTTCCTCTGGGTAAGGTAAAAATAAGACTATTTTCAAAACAATTGAAATAACGAGATATATTCCCAGGTCAGTAATTTTTCAGAGAACATTCTATTTCATAGAACACACGAAACTTTATTGCTATGATTTTTCTAAGCACTATCATTATTATATACTGGCGAACATCAGTTGGCGCGGTTTGGGTCCTGGAAAGTATTGGTTGATGGACTTTTGGCCCTGGCCTGTGAAATGAACTGGACTTTTTTGGGTTCCTGCATCCCTTTCACGTCGTTTATGGGCATGCTGGCAGTGGTTGCAGAGGACTGTGGTCAGTCTTGATACGTCATGAGAATTGGGTAGCGATGCCTGTGATGCCTCCTTATATGTTTTCAAGCCAGGTTGCACACCACGTATATGTGACATGCGAATACATTTGTCCCGGGAATGTTTATTCCTTATTCTATGTGCCATTCCATCGATTTTGATCCCTCGTACATTCTCAAGACTTCGAACGACGTTGTTCCTCTCTTGCTTGAGGGTACACTCAGGCACACTATTCTATCTAATTTCTCTTCCTCTTATTTTCTTGAAGTTTTTTATAGTTTATATGGGAAAAAATTATTTTAATGTTGTTACTGTTCTTGAAATATTTAATTTTTCCTTGTTTCCTTTCCTTGCTGGGCTATTTTCCCTGTTGGGGCCCCTGGGCTTATAGTATCCTGCTTTTCCAACTAGGGTTGTAGCTTACCAATTTATAATAACAATAATAATAATAATAATAATAATAATAATAATAATAATAATTTACCATTTGTCATTCAATGTATTTCAAATGGCTGCTTTTCAAAATCTTCACGCGAAGATTAGGGTTAAACCTTACTCAATTGCAAGACACCCGTTTACCGCGATGCTCCACGCGCATGTCAGGTGCTGTAGGAAATTCATCGTGAATAAAGCACTCGTATTACGTGATGGAGTCGTGATCTATTAATCTTTTGTAGGTAACTAGCATCAATCAGCGTTGTTTGACAAAAACATCGCAAGTGGGAATCTAGTATTTCTTACAGGTCCTATAAAATAAAGTTAATAGATTTAATAGATATATATATATATATATATATATACATATATATATATATATATATATATATATATATATATATATATATATACAGTATATGTATATATATATATATACAGTATATGTATATATATATATATATATATATATATATATATATATATATATATGTGTGTGTGTGTGTGTGTGTGTGTGTGTGTGTGTGTGTCTATATGTGTCTCTATATATACATATACATAACTATGGTATGTTGAAGAAAGAAGTTTAAGTATTTCCCCCCTTAAGCTGGCCCTTAAATGTCGAAAAAAGATATGAAGATATTAATATTCCTATAAGAAACATTGATTCCATTAAGACAATTGTTTTTTATGGAAATTTGTTGAATGAAAACTTTCCCCAAAATGCATTAGAAATAGTGGTTTTGCATTGATATATTGCCGAGAGATAGAGAAGATACTCTATCAACGTATTAAGAATCTACAACCATGGTGCAACTGCAGGAGTCGAAAAGGAAAGATGGAAAGACTTATTCACCACCCGATCTTGGGTACAATCACATGTTAATGTATTTGAAATGAAATACATAATCTTGAGTACTTTTACTTATACTTGTTTTTGCACTAAGTCCAAGAGTTTTAAGAATAAATTTAATTGTATTTAAACAAAATGCACTTAGGAATCAAATATATCAAGGATCTTCCAAGTAATTCCTACTAATCTGTAATTTTATTTACATCACAACAATGAATTACCATAGTTGATATTTATGCTATACGGCAACTTTAGTGCACACCCTTCAAATATTAGTAGGCACCAGCATTATTACCAGACATTTATTGGTACGGCACCATTCCTACTTGTTCTATGACCGTCATCCAGACAACTAGTTGGGTCATTTTCATAAGTTCCGTGACCACTGAGAGCGGAGGTACTTTTCTCGTTGGATTTGACTTTTTGGAGGTATAAAACAGAAATTTAGTCCCCATACCCCTATCAAAAGTGTGAGTATAACTTTTGAGAACCCTGAATTAAAAAATGGCAGCCGTCGCCAGTTCAAAAAATTTACTTTTTCCTGGTTTGGATTAGAGTGCTGTACAAAATATGTTTTATAGGATTTTTCGCATGGGAAATTCATTTCTGATGTTATTTTATTGATTTGTCCTGTTTTTTGATATTCAAATTCACCATGACCGCCAATTTTGAGCACCAAACGTTCAATTTTGTTAGGTCATTACAGACCTTTTATAGTAGGTTATAATGAAAGTTTTTTTTATTATTATTAATGATAGAAGTAAAAGTAAAGACACAAAAATCACTTTACAACAAAATCAAGGATAATGGCTGAAACATGTTGAAACACAAGTAAATATCAAACAATAAATTAATATTGATTAGCAAATGTACACCACTGAATCAATTGTTCTACGTCAATCATGGGACTTTTATACTTCTGAATCTGTTGAATCCCCTGACTCACTCATCTCACTGTCAGATTCACTTTCCTCTGAGGAGTCAGGAAGCATGAGCTGTTGGGGCAAGGGGGGTTGTGTGTAGCACACTGGTCGGCATTTTCCATTCACAACTTCCCAGCCATGACCAATAGGGGATGGATTGTCAAACAAGTTGTAGTGTAGTTGGCAATATGTGATATAGTTTGTCCTTTCAACACGACGATTCAAAGAGTCGTCATCAGGTGGGGGGCGGATAGTACTCTTCTTCATTTTTTGCCACTTGGAAGCCCTTGCTTGCCCGCAAGTAGCATCTGCACTTTCCCCATAGATACAGGACAGTACAAAGGTCTTCATATCATCTCTGATACTATCCTCCAAGTCGGTGCTTTCACCAATTTGTTCCAGGAGCTTTCTCGCCTCGGGATCCGAGATCACAGTCTCCAACCGCTTCTTCTTTCCATGGCTATAGAACCCTGACGTATGATCACTGCCAGTGATCATATGGAAAGGGATGATGATCTGTGAGACTTCTTCTGGTAGCATGCCACGGCAGTTGATAAGGACATGCTTACGTTTGATAAGTAGATCACCAGGGAGTTGCTGTAAGAGATATGCTGCTTGAACGTACACATCTCTATCTTCACTGTCAAATACAACTACCCTATTAAAGATCCCGGTCCTGTGCTTGGCATAGGCAGAGAACATCATTGTGTCAGCCTCTGGATGTCTGAAAATAAAGTCTGTGTTTGCCACAACAGTGCTCACATTGGTTGCTCTTTCTCCCTCACAGTAGATTATTCCACAACACATCATAGAAGTTTGTGCTTTCAGCTGTTCCCTGGGGAGCTTTTGCAGTCTGATCTTGTTCCCTGATCTGACCATCAGTTGGTTAAATTCAGCAGCTCCTGGGAATGTGTCTGCTGGCTTTGGAAAAACGTTTGGAATATGTGCATGTGCTTGCATTAGCATGGTGTGAGAAAATGATCCTGCAGATCTTATCTAGATAGTCCTTCCAGCAGTACTTTGAGCCATCTCGCGTCTTTGCCTCACAGTCCTCGGGTGTAGGAGTGGCTAGCCGCCAGATCATACCCATGTCGACAATGCTGATGTAGTTTTCTGGTTCTTGAACAACTGGGTCAAGGCTAAACTGATCCAAGAGCTTGCTCTTTATTGTTTTGCACATTGACCCGTCTGCATTGTACAGAGACAAGCACTCCTCAATCACTCTCCCCTTCAGGGCTGACTCAAGTGGGAGCATGCCTGATCCTTCTGCAACGTCCACCAGAGCCACCAGACCCGACCTTTCCATCTGAGCCGTCACTTTCATAGGCATACCTGCTGGTGCACAAATCTGTTCACTGGCAAAGCTTTGCCTTTTATTCTTGTGGATGGTTGCAGTTAGAGGCTGTGTCTTCATGAATACTCACTCGTTCATGAAAGTTTCAACCTGATCTTGGCCATCTTGAAAAGCAGTGTTGAAGTCTTGTACTAGCTGTGGAGAAGCAACAAGACTAGACTGCAGTGACCTCAGTGAAGGTAAAGAGTTATCGAATGGTTCGGCGCTAAAGTCTTTCATGCAGTGCTGTAGATCCTGAACTGCTTGCTCATCCTTCTTCATCCTCGCTGGTTGACACTCAAAGTGTTTCCTGTTGCGACGCTCACATTTAACATTCTACTTCACTGCAGCCTTCACATTGGCCACATTGTTTACATTCCTTATTGTAGAGAACACTTGCTTTTCGTTTTGCAAAAGGCAAGCCATCCTTGTCTCAACTTTGACTTCAGTTTCATGTTTTTTTCGATCCAGAAGTCAAGTGGTTGACAGGAGTAGTGTAGACCTGTCATAGACTGGGCAAAGTGATTGTTAAAGAATTTCTTTTGCTCATTTGACAAAGAAGACAACATTGCCCAGTAATCTGGCAGCCACCTTCCATAATCATGGTTGTTGTATGCAATCAGTCCAGGCAACATGTATGTTGAGGATATGTACTCCTGTCCATTTCTGGCATGGCACGCATCAAGAGGGTCTGACATCTCTATGAATGAAAGCCAAAAGTCCCCCATGTCAGTACCAGGTTTCTCATAAACTCTGTTGATCAAAGTCTTCATGTCATCGTAATTTTCAAGGTCAGAGTGAGCTTTGTGAAGTGCCTCTTGTGTTTCGGTGAGTGCGTTATGCAGAATGTCCAGTTTCTCTTTCACATTGTCTGACAGTTCCTAATGCTCAAGAATGTCTCTTAGCCAAAGGTGGATAAGAGTCTCTCTCCAAGCCATGATGCAGTGCACACCACGCCTGTAATGTTTGCCTTATAGTGCTTGGTCTACAGATCCATTCATCACCACTCCTGTTGATACCAGAGTGTTTGTCATCCCAGAGCCCCTGAATCTCTTATATATAGCATGCATGTACGACATCTGTTGGTGGAAAGCACCAATGATTGGGGTGATATTCTTAGATAATTCTAGATTCTCTGCCTTGAGTTAGAAGATTGTCTTATAGGTGGGCAGATCAACGGGAAAGAAGAATTGGATTAATCTGGGAGCCACCTTCCATAATCATGGTTGTTGTATGCCACCAGTCCAGGCAACATGTATGTTGAGGATATGTACTCCTGTCCATTTTTGGCATGGCACGCATCAAGAGGGTCTGACATCTCTATGAATGAAAGCCAAAAGTCCCTCATGTCAGTACCAGGTTTCTCATAAACTCTGTTGATCAAAGTCTTCATGTCATCATCATTTTCAAGGTCAGAGTGAGCTTTGTGAAGTGCCTCTTGTGTTTCGGTGAGTGCGTTATGCAGAATGTCCAGTTTCTCTTTCACATTTTCTGACAGTTCCTAATGCTCAAGAATGTCTCTTAGCCAAAGGTGGATAAGAGTCTCTCTCCAAGCCATGATGCAGTGCACACCACGCCTGTAATGTTTGCCTTGTAGTGCTTGGTCCACAGATCCATTCATCACCACTCCTGCTGATACCAGAGTGTTTGTCATCCCAGAGCCCCTGAATCTCTTATATATAGCATGCATGTACGACATCTGTTGGTGGAAAGCACCAATGATTGGGGTGATATTCTTGAATAATTCTAGATTCTTTGGCTTGAGTTAGAAGATTGTCTTATAGGTGGACAGATCAACGAGAAAGAAGAATTGGATTTTCTTCTTGCGCATTGTTTCCACTAGCTTTGTCATGATATCATGTATCACTGATTTGCTTGGGGATACATCAGAGGTGGTGTGAATGTAAGCCTTACTCTTTTTGGGTGGAGGACAGCGGCAGGATTGGGCACCACTGTATGCTTGAACCCGTTGCTCATGTGGTAGGGGTCTTGTACCGTCATTGATGGTGCGAGACAATGCATGCATAACAGAGCGAGCACATTGCGGAGCTGTGCCATTCACTGGTGGGTTTACCCAGTCACGAATTAGTGGCCCGCTGGTACTGCCAGGGGGGCATCTGTATTGGTGAACATCTGTGATCTCTCCACATTTTCTTGTCAGTTGTTCAAAGATCTGCTTCTTGGCAAGCCTGGCAAAAGGCACTTCATCTGGTTTCCTTTCGTACCTTTCTAGCTGTACGAACATGACATTAGTTCTGTGAACGCCTGCTGCACTACCTGTCATAGTATCCAACTTTAAGTCATCGTTGTCAAAAATGATAACGGCCCGCTTGCTATCTGCGATCTCTAGTGGCCAGGTACCTGACACCTCAACATCCTTAAGTGCACAGTGGTCATAGAGCAGAAGTGCATCTGAGTAGCTGATGCAGACACCACTCTTGTGAAGTGTGTCCACCAGTTCTTTACTCCTTGTCATTCCATGAACAGTAAGGCCAAGGTTAACTGTAGTTGAGGTGCGCTGTCCAGTGACGTGGTAGGTGATTATGGAGGCCAGGCTGAGTGTGGCAGGACTGAGATCAACGGTTTTTCTTGTAGGTTGTTTTAACAAAGTCAGCAATTGTAGTAGTTGCTCACATACCTCTTCAGCTTCTTCGAGATGGTCAATGCAAGGTGGCCATGGGACAGTAGATGTGTCTTAAATCTTCTTTGACAGGCGTGGTGCTAGGTTTTGAATGAGCTGCTCATCAGTGATGCCAAGGGACAACATAGCAGCCTCAATATAGTCACCCCCTCCCGCAGTGTCATACACCCATGGACTCTTGTTCTTTGCATTTCCTTCTTGGAAACCAATTTTGTCCTGATATTCATTTAGTAGCAGACGTTTGATGTAGGACGACTTAACTTCACCCACTGGATAATCACAGTCACTGACAATACGTTTGTAGTCTGCTAAAAGTGACTGCAATGAACGGATCTCACGCTCAGCAAAGATGACGGTATCCATGTGTCTAAAGAACAAATTGTTCACCTCTGACATAGACTCATTCTGAAGATGCATTCCTTTGCTTTGTTCAAACTTCAGGTGGCTTATATACTTTCTCCAGCAGTTATGGTGATACATAATGTCTGTTGCAAAAGGATCTGACAGCGCTGATGTGAACTCGACAAATCATGAGAGACGATCCTGCAACTCTTCATCTTCTATCAAAACTGTAAGGCGTTTGAAGGAGAGCCATGCGGACTGTGTTTTGATTCTGAACATCCCCCCCTTTGCTCTATTCGGATGCTTCATGTCCTCACCCTTCAGACTCCATACACATTTTGTTTTCTCGATGAGTGATCCACCAACAGAAGAACGCAGGCTCTAAGCAGAAAAGTAACGTAAATAATTAAAGATCAAAATGACGTACAAAAGACACTGGAGACCTCAACCAAGCTGTGGTCCCTCCTGGGGTGCCATGAAATCTTCCCTTGGCAAACAATCAGTGGGGAAACAAAGGTACGGTGTAGTGTTAAAAGATGAACACCTGGAGAAAATACTCAGCGCTGAAATCAAAGATGAGCTTAAGAAGCTAAACTTGGATGCAATTGCCCCCTTAGAATACCATGCAGAACGTACCCTGATACTAAAAGAAATAGGCAGGCACTCAGATAACATCCCTGAAGAGTTTTTTTTTCAAGAAATTGCGAAAAAACAACCCCGATATAAAGATCACAAATCTCCTCAAACGAAAATGGGGCAGAATGTCAGTCATACAATTGAGAATAGAAAACATCAACATGACCAAGAAAATACTGTAAGATGGTATTTTAGTCGGGAATCAATCCATCCCCCTCATCAAATAGAAAAGATTTTCATAGAGATAACCCCTTGCTATATATGTTTCAAATACACGCATAAAACAAACAATCCCCCACTAAAGAAAAAATTATTTGTATCAACTGTGTAGAGGAAGGTCATAAATATACTTCTTACAACTCTCAGACCCCAAAATGTATTAATTGTAGAGACCCTCACAGAACTCTACAAGCCATTTGGCCAATAACGAGAGGCATAATAAAGGAAGAAATTAAAAACGAAGAGAAGGAACACAAGCCACACAACAAGGACTGGCATATGCTAGCATGGCAGCACAAGTAACCAATACCTCCCCCCCCCCTCCTCACCAAAAGGGAACAACAAATCCTGATCTTGGACTTTCACTAAACGCAATTATAACAATTTATAAACATCTGATCAGCGCCCACATACAGGAGGCTATTGATCCAGGCTCATTCCAAAGAGCAATAGATGAGTTCTATGAATTTAATGGCCAACCTAAAGTAAAGCAACCAAAAAGAATGACTGAGAGAAACAAGGACAACCTGTCCTACTTAGGGATAAACCTCCCCCACCAGACACAAAAACATCAAGAAATTCCCCCAGAAGCCTCAGCAATGTAATGCTGACGATGAAATAGAGTCTCACGAGGAGAAAGTGATGAAAATTGAGGATGAAAAAAAGGAAGATCACAGAAGGAAAAGGAAACCCCCAAGGAAGTCCCAACAGCAACACCATTCCCAAATGTAGAATAAACAAAGGGGAATTACAACAGATAGGCTAAAGAGAAAGAAAGAAAGAGAAGTGTCCCATGAGGAATGGAACATACAATTGTCTCCAAAGAATAACAACTGTGCCCCAAAAAGTCAAAGGACAGAAAAAGAGCAATAGCGCTCTTGGGCTGTATCAAGCATAGGTCACTTGGAAACATAAATATTTCACAAGAAGTGACATAGTTAGCCTGTTAAAAGAAAACATAAATAATGACATCACAAAAGTAGTGGAATACAACCAAATTCGCGAAATAACCACCTGTTAAAGTAAAAACACAAAAACATCAACAGCACAAGGCAGAAAGTAGACAATGGCTTATAATCGCCAAATAATGGAAGAAATCACAATCATTCAACACAGTGTCCAATCATGGACAACAAGGAAAAATGCTCTCACAAACACATACATGAAACTAAACCTAAATATAATACTATTAAACTCTACAAGTACTTTAAATGAGGAGCAAATTAAGATTTATACTTATAATGTCTACAGAATGAATACACAAAACGAAAAAAAATGCAGGTTTAGCCATAGCAATTAAAACCTCTATCAAACACAAGCTAACAGACCCTTACAATTCAGACATCCTAACAGTACAAATACAAGCCAGCCAGAAGACCATTCATTCCAAAGACAGATATTTCTCTGCTCATCCACAGCAACATTCCTACATACATAATAGGAGAGCTAAATGCAAGACACCACTTTATAGGTCACCCAGACACAAATATTATAGGATATGCTTTAAATCAACACATAAACAATAATTTTCTAACACATATAAGTCCAATGTTCAACACAATGGCAAACAAACTGGAAAAACAATAGGCTAGCAGGCCTGACACCATACTTAAAAACAATAGAGCCTACCTAAACTATAACATATCACCAGGACTAATTACAGCATCTGATCATATTCCACTTATAACCAAATTCTCAATCAAACCAATAGTCAAAGAAATAAAAGACAGGCGCAATATTGAGAGAGCTAATTGGGAAATCTTTAAAGATACAATACCAAGGAAAATAGCCACACAGGAAAAAGAAATAGACCTAAACAACAATGAAACCTAACAGAAAACAAATTAAACTCTTCAATAAACAAATGGATGTCTGACATCTCAGAAACAATAGAAATAGTCTCTCCAATAAAAAGAATAACTTATCATAAACACACCCCAGACAGAGACTACTTGAAACTACACAACTAACAATTAAATTACCCACAAACAAAAAAACATAGATAGATAAGGATAACATACACCTTCATAAGACACATCCAAAATGAAATAATTGAAGAATCCAACAGATTAAACAGAGAAAACAGGAACAAAACAATAATAAAACTGGGACAAACATACAAAGACCCAGAAAAATTCTGGGAAAACTACAGAGATTACCGGGAAAACCAAAAATAGAAATATACTTAAACAACAGTAATAGTGAAAAAGTAAAAGACATGGAAGACCAAATTAAATTACTAACTGAAACATGGGCAAGGACTTCAAAATTACAGAACAAGAAAATGCAAATTTTGATATGAATACAGAAACTGAAGTTCTCAACTTCCTACAAGAAAATAGGGGACGAATAGACCCCTATCAAAATCCAGATTTTCTAAGACTGGATGAGAACTACTACTTAATAGCCGATATATGGGTAATTAAAATTTTCTTCCATGAGATAATGAAAGCAGTGAAATCATTTAAACACAAAGCACCAGGTAAAAGTTGCATAAATAAGTTACTGCTATCAAAATTACAAATGGTGGCATAGAGATAACTCCAACAAATATAAAACCTAACACTCCCAATGGGATATTACCCAAAAACAAACAAAGAAGGAATTCTCATACTTCCTTCTAAACCAGGGAAAGACCCAAAATAGCCAGCATACAGAAGATCAATCACACTGCTGGAAGTGCCAGGAAAAGTATTTGAAGAAATCATAAACACAAGACTAAGGAGATTCCTAGAAAGTAATAATAAATTATACAAACACCAACATGGTTTTAGGACAGGGAGAAGCACTTAAACTGACCTTATGGCAACATGTAACAATAGCCATGAACTAACTAAATAAAAAACACCAATGCAATATCATCTGCAGAGATACCTTCAAGGTATTTGATGAAGTATGGCATGGCGGCCTCAAATATAAAATATTCCAATTGAAACTATCAATAATAATGGGAAAAAAACTCCTCTCAAGCTACATTTCAGAATACGTACCCCCAATTCTTTTTTAAAATCTACATAGCAGATATGCCAACCACCCCCCAAATATATTATAAACTATGCCTATGCAGATGACATCACGCAAGTAATATTACATCCTTCAAATTCCAAAAGATTTCTAACAATAAAAACAGAAAGAGAGATAAAATTAGTAAATGATTAAGAAAATAAGTGGAAAATAGAAACAAACAGCAAATTCCAACTGTTATCTGTATCAAAATGCAAACTAGCACCAAGAACAGTAAACAACATAAATATTCCATTTGATAATGAATTTAAAATCCTTGGTCTCTCGATTAAAAGAACTGGCATAAGCTGCCATATTAAACAGAAACTCCAGCTGGCAAAACACGTAAAAGGGGCATTAAAACGTTTCAAACTATTGGATAAAAACATAAGAATAATTCTTCACAAAAACCTGATAAGACCTCTATTTGAATATCCAATAGCACCTGCATACACAATGGCTCATTCAAAGATGAAAACCCTACAAAAATTCCAAAATGGAAACATGAGAAACATTCATGGCTAAAACCATAACAACAAAATTGATAATAATAACATCAATGAAATCAGCGGAACACTCCATAACATATACAATCTTGAACCGGTTATCGTCAGGTACCACAGAAGGGCCATCCAAGCCTGGGAAACAACAAGTGAGGAAAGAACAGACACACAAAACGAGCATTCCTGGTGGAAAAGGATAGCTCCAAACATTGATCAGGACGAACCAAATCCATAGTATTAAAATGAAGAAAAAAAGTATTTAAACAAGAATGAATAAACAAACCGCAGAAAAGGAATAATCATGATAACACAAGTCCTTCAGAGGCTGGCAGGAGAAATCACCTCCTGGTAGTCCACAAGGTATGATGTTGGCACAAAAAAAAAAAAAAAAAAAAAAAAAAAAAAAAAAAAAAAAAAGAGCTTTTGGGTCTGCCGCAATCTATTCACCTCCCACTGTACTTCATTTTAACAATTACCCTTCTAATCCTTCCAAAATCCTAATTCCCCCTCCCATCCCCAACCCCACCTATCCTATCCCACTATACTGTAGCTGTAGTTGTATTCTTACCTACATCCTTCCCATATCCTGTCACTTCAGTATACTAACAAGTTTTGCTTAGGCATCATTTATATCATTCCCAGTTGCATCATAGCATTTTCAAAACATTGTGGCATATGGAATCAATTCAAAACACTAAAGATGCTGCTATAAATTTCAAGGTAGTCTAAAAATAGTGTGGTGTTCATGGTTCTTGTTCTAGATGTATTCATTCTAATCCGTACAATCATATGCCTGTACATTTTCTTCCATTTCCTAAATTCTGAGAGCTTCACAAAAATTGTTTTCATTAAGATAATCATATTTATTACATGTTTCTTTATTGGATAATCACAACTAAACTTAAAATAGACATGTCATAATATAGATAACCAACCAGTTAAGATGTTCATGTTTTTAACTACATTGTTAATTATATGTAATTAGATTATGTTATCATGTAAATTTTAAGTACCTGTATGTGTCTTGCACTCGTGCTTTTACTTTAAATTTACTTGATTACTTCTTCTTACACTTGTAGTAGAGAGCTACCTCTTGTAATTGAACCGAAGCCTGGAACCACCAAGACAAAGGAAATTCATCAAACAGCCATGACCTTGTAGAGGTCGGACACAGTAAGTTTCCAAAGGAAGTCTACCCCATTAGTTCAGACTGCAAATTCCTTTTTCCAAAGTTTTGTCATATCGGTGATACACGTAAGCAGATATGCCTTTTGTAACTTTCTCACCAAGTTAGCATCATTTCAGTAACTTAAGATAACTTGTAAACTCTCCATTTAAGTATTTTATTTCTCTATTATACACCCCATTGTCCATATATATCAATTTCTTGAATTAACCTCAATAATTTAAAGTGGAGCCTTTCTTCATGATTTTCACTGTAAATAAGTTAGTGAATAAATGTATTGTATTTTTTTATGTGAGTTTATTTTTATATTCATTTCCCCAATTTCAATTGCTCCTCTCGAATCCATTTTACTTAAACATTGAAAGAGCCTGTGGAAATTCTGAGATCGTAACATGTACCCATATGGTAAACAGTTTCAACAGTTGAATGGAGTGCTTATGTGGTCACCTTTAGGAATCCTTTTTGCAATTATGACTACATTTGCTGTCAAAGAGGTTACTTAAGATACTGCTGATATAGAATATAGGTCTTTTCTTCATAGAGGAGAGTTGAGAAGCACACTGCTTTGTATACTTGGACTTTGTTGGTCAGTCCCTGGAGTTTATTGTAGTAAACCCTGGTCTTCATTCTACCAAAAATCATACGTAGTCCTGTTTATTTTCTCCAGTATATCATTATCAATCTCACTGGTGGATGAAACAATACTACCAATATAATTGAGGAACAGAATCCCCAGCAGCTGTGCATTATTAATGGTAGAGAAACGCACATTCTTTTTAGTTTCAGTCATACTTTGCTAGTCAGGGTTTGGATAGAAACATTGGCTGCTACGAACCAATTTATTTACACAAAACTCTGTATTAAATCCACTCCTTATGAGCAGATGTATAGCAAGAAATATTTACATATAAAAGGTACACAATTACAGTCTAAATGTGTTTCTTCACATCTCATAAATACTTGGAATATATTTTATTTACAGGAACTTAACCATTTGAAACATTTGAATTGAATGCTTACAATATTTGTTATTAGATATTGGTTTCTGGTTTAAAGATAAAGTACCATTGTTCCTGAAATAAACTAAAATTTCTTTGATATCATCTGGTGTCAGTTGTAAGCCAATTCCTATGTCGTCCATGGGAGGTATTGTTTTGGTGACCAGAATATCATTGGGAGATGCTGGGTAATGATTATTACAATCCTCCCTCAATAAAAAAGGATGCATCACAGAATTGTCCTCTTGTATATATGTTGGATTATCGTGGTTTATTGATAACCAAGTATTTCTGCCTTCAACTATCATTTCATAGCATTTGCGTGTTAACTGTACCAAGCACTGAGGCCCTGAGTATGAGGATGCTGGGGGGTGGGGTGACTGGTGTGAATCTATTCTGACAAACTCATCTTTGATACATTCTAGTTTTATGAGGACGTAGGATTTATTGGCTGAAGTGTATGGAAAAAAAACTGTTTCAATTACTTTAAAGACATCAGAAAAGATGGTGGGTTTATTTGGATCCTGAAATATGTCTGCTAACGATTGTCCATAGAGTGCTTCCAGCAGAGAAGCATTTAGGGCTGCATGGGGGCCTGTTATCAGTCCTAATAGAGCCTATGGTGAATTCTTTTCCCACCTTATCTTCTCAAGTTTGGAAGTGAGCACTGCTTTAAGGTAAGGATGGAAATGCTCAACAATGTGGTTGGCTTCTGCGTTGTATACCATCGGATGGTTTAGGTTTTCCGCAATAAAATCATCATCTTGTGGAAAGATCAGATACCAGAGACAGAGATTCTAGATACATAAAGATGCAGAAGCCTAAAAGTCATGCTAATATCACTTACTTTCGTGTCATGCACAATCAGTAATGGGAAGCGGGAAAAGTAGATGAATTTTACATTATAAAGCAGATTTACTGTCCAAGTTACTTGACATAGAATGAGCACAATCTTCTTTATAATTAATGAATGTCTCCTATTACCTAATTTCTTGAATAATTTGGTTTCACTTAAGTTGTAGATAACAACGGAACAACTTTACATCTTATTCTTATTAAGGCACGCTCGGAGAGAGAGGACACACTTTTAACGGCCAAGTTAATTACAATAATGAATTACAAAAATTCAAAGGTTGGGCGTCTCGACAAGTGTCGACGCCAACCATGATGAAAAGAGGTCTAGCATGCCTGTAGACCTACGGCAGGTGTGTCTGTTGTCCAAGTGGCTACTCGAATTTGTGTAGGGAAAGTGACCAGTGTTATCTCCAGTTATCAAATCTCCTTGTTGTTCTGGTATTTGCTGTCACAACAGGCAAAGCTTCACTAATCCCCTCCTCATCACCATCGTCATCTCCACCTCCCATGAAAACTCTTTCAAGATCCTTTGTCTCCTCCTCTTCCTAACTTACATTTCTCTCCATCTGCGTAATGTCAAGTTCAAGTTCCTCCTCCTCGCCATCTTCAAAGATATCACCAACTCCCAAATTGGCATCAACATCACTCTCTAATTCCATTACGAGTGATTTAGTGGCATCCCTCCCAGCAAACTTTCCTGCTGGTCATTATTGAACAGAATTGCAAAAAAATAACAAAAATAAAGAATTAGTATTTAAAAAAAAAAACAAGGACCACGTGGCAATATGTGACATCTCAGCCAAGCCTACTAACATGCATGTGGTAAGCACACAATCAACCCTCATTTTTTAACAATAACAAACTATATAATTATCAACATTACTGCACATTATATTATTACGTAGTTCTTTAATTTTTTCAACTTACCTTATTTAGGTTTTGTATGGTCGACCTTCACCTTGGGAAGATTCAGAAAAGTTAGATGCAGAAGATTAGTGCTGGAATCCATCTTGACCCGACCGTAGGGGGTAGACTACTGGTCCCCTTCAGTCTGCAGGCCGATCACTCTAAAATCCGTGACAGTTGGTGATATATGTGTAAAATTCTTCTCTTAGATGCATGTGCGGGATAGAGCTCGACCCACCTCCACTTTTAAATTTTAATACCTCTTTCAATTTATGTAATGCATTCATAATGCAATATAGATTTTTATTCACGTTTAATGTCCAACAGATTCATAAATGGTTTTTACAGAAATCTATGTCATCATGTCGTACATTTTGGTACCAATTTTATAATTGCAACACCAATATTAACAAAAATATAAACCAATATTAGACCGCATCTGTGGCTATAAAATCCAATTACTCAGTCTACGGTGATACATATCTAAACATGCTTTCCAAAATGTTGTACACTGATCTCATATTCACATCCACGATTTTCTAATCAAAGTTCAATATGTTTTGTTGCAAAGGCCAGATAGTTTCATGGAAGGCAACTTTTCTAACTTGACTTCTTTGAAGATTACATTCAAACCATTAAGTGCAGGGTACTTCACAACCTCTTGCTTTTTAGGGTTGAGTGGTTCAAAACATATAATGCCTTGGTCTGTGTCAATTTTATGACGCTTTCCCACTGGTGGTATCAGATCCATAATTGTAAGTCTATTGTCAGCACAATAATCTAAAATTAAATAATTAATGATAACTACACATCATTAGTAGTAGAAATAGGCAATCAACATGAAAATAGGTCTTCAATTTGATTAAAAAACTTCCTTATATGGTCAATGCATAAAGATGCATTTTAAATATACCAATGTTGGTTACTTTTAGGGGGTGGTATATAGTTTTGGCAATAGTTCTATTAGATCAACTTATTTACTTTGAGAATTCATATTTGTAAAAAGAAGAATGAACGAGGATTATTTTTATTTTGATATGTAACAATGCAACTTCATTACTTCTGAAGAAATTATTTGTTCACTATAATTATCGGTAAACACGATTCTGATTTATTGAGCAAAATTCAATTTTCTTTCTGTAGGTCCCTTAAAACCTTTCTTACATCACAAGTCTTTTTAACATATTTGTATTCCCTGATTCTGCACAAGTTGGCACCACATTTGTGTACGCAGCACCAGTATTACCAAACATATGAGCCATTATGAGACTGAATCTGTTGCGAATAAATCCACTACAGTGTACATGTGTAAACGTGGTTTCAAAATGTTATGTAACGATCTCAGATTCCCAATCATGGTTTTCTAACAGCCCAAACATTCTTCTTCAAGAAAAAATAGGTTGCGTTTTGTTCTACCACGGGTAGGGGTATATCACCCAAAACATCATTTGGCCGCAATGAAGAATCTTTTATATAAAAGATTTATTAGGATTCTAATTATCTATATAATGAAACAAAAATAAAAACTCTGCTGGAAATAAAGTCACCTAAGCCATTTCATGGAAATTATTTGCAGACGTGATGTGGCAAATTCTGTAAGAAAACAGGAATTTGGGTAGTCAGTTTCTAAATTTATTTACGCACATAAAATATTTTAATTATTGCAACACTTGACTTCCTTCTTTCCACTATTGTATAAGTTTGGATTTTTTTCTATGTTAGATCAATAATGATTCTATTTATTTATAGATTCAAACTAAAATAGACACTACCGAAAAAAAAGAACACCTGCGAACTTGAAAGAAAATTAGAATTTTAGTATCCGTTTCCCCTTATTATTTACGTGCATAGAACATTTACAAATTATACAAAACTACATTATATATAGATTTTCTATTTGGCATTATGGTAGTTTTAGAAGTACCACTTTCGTAAACTTTTATTGTATTAAGGTTTATAAAAATTCTATTTATTTGTAAAATAGAACCAAAATAAAAATTTTAACATAAAATTAAAGTCCCCACCTCCATTTCAATGAAATCATTTGTGTCCAGCATCCGTCAGTAAATATTGAAAAAAAAAAAAAAAAAAAAACGAAAATCTATTTCCTTTATTTTCTGTGATTATATGTATTATACCCATATAATCTACAAAAATTATCAATTGAAGAATACATTGTTAAGCTAAATATTAAAACATATATTATTTATTCTACATCACGGCATTCTTGTAAAAGTCGTTTTATTAAAATTTTCTACACTTTCTTTTATAATTGCAACATTTGACTTTAGTTTTCCTCATTATTTGCAAGTGTAATCTGACTGTTAGTTTTGATAAAATGGTGCGGAGGAGGGGAAGGAGAGAATGAAAGTGTCTCGCGATGAGATTAACTGGCGAGTAAATGAAAAAAATCGCAAGCACACAATGACCCAAAAAGAATGATATTGGCAATCTCTCTCTCTCTCTCTCTCTCTCTCTCTCTCTCTCTCTCTCTCTCTCTCTCTCTGAATATTTACCCAGTAGAATGCTTCGTAGTTTTACTGGTATTAGATTAGTATCATTAGTAGTACAAAAAACCCTAAATCACTATTCTATCTTATTTCTCGTCCTCTTTTTTCAAGTTTTATAGCTTATATATGAAAGAAATATATTAATTTTGTTACTATTCTTAAAATATTTTATTTCAATTATTCATTACTTGTCTTGTAGTTTATTTATTTCCTTATTTCCTTTCCTCACTAATCTATTTTTTCCTGTTGGAGCCCTTGGGCTTATAGCATCCTTCTTTTCCAACTAGGGCTGTAGCTTAGCTAGTAATGATGATTATAATATCATCCCTTAGAGTGTGTTCGGGTGGAATCCCCAAAACTGCACACTTCCAGTTTGGACTCTCCTACGTGTCCTAGATTACTATCTATATAGTCTTTCCATGTCCTGCATTAGTATCTTTACACTGCTCACCCCTTCGCGTTGCCCTCCCCTCCTATTAGATACCGTACGTGGTCCTCATGGGAGTACTGCATTAGTCATTTCTAATCTAATACGCTAATTATCAAACTTTCTATCTATACTTTCCTACGTGATACTGATAAGTGTCTTTATTCTCTTTCCATGTACCTGATTAGTACATTCCCCCTTTGTTCCCCCTCCTCTCCCCTTCATCCCGCTCCTCTTCCCTCCACTCCTCTTCCCTACCCTCCCCTTCTATCAGATAATGTACTTGTTTCTTGTGGGAGTACACAATGATGCTGTTTTCCTTTAAACATAGACCTTTTCAAAACAGATGAATAAATTTAGTAACCAAGGAGAATAAAAGATACAGATGAACACAGATAAATGACATTCTCTACACAACAAAACACAACACTTCCCCTTTCCATCTCCTATGTCTCTCGTCTCTCCTTTCAAATGGAAATATAATAATAATCCCATTATTATTATTATCATCATCTATTATTATTATTATTATCAGCTAAGCTACAAACTAGTTGGAAAACTAAGATGCTATACGACCAAGGGTTCCAACATTGAAAATTGCCCAGTGGTATACGAAATAAGAAAACAGAACAGTGTGCCTCTAATCCAGAGGATATGGCACTACCCAAGACTAGAGAACAGTGCTTTGAGGTTTGAGTATCCTCCTGAAAGAACTGCTTACTATAGCTAAAGAGTCTCTTCAACTGTTACCAAGCGGAAAGTATCCACTGAGGAGTCACACCGCAATAGTTAATCCTTTGAGTGAAGAAGAATTTTCTGTTGATCTTATTGTTGTCAGGCGTATGAGGAAAGAGGAGACAGTGTAGAGAATAGGCTAGACTATTCGGAGTATGTGTAGGCAAAGAAAAAAAAATGAGCTGTAACCAGAGAAGGGTCCAATGTAGTAATATCTGACAATTCAGGGGACCAATTATATCTCTAGCGGTAGTATTTCTACATGTGGCTGATGCCTTGGCCACCATCTTCATCATCAGCCGTTGCTAGTCACTGCTTAACAAAGGCCTATGACAAGTCCCTCCACTCCTGTCTGTTTATGGTCTTTCGATGTCTGTCTACACCCACAAATTTTCGTAGCTCATCAATCGATCATCTTCTCTTCCTTGGAATTTAAAGGGCCCCATTTCTTATTCATTTTGTCTTTCGAGCTGGGGTTTTGAAGAATCCAGAGACTTCTTCAAACACTAACAAGAATACATGGGCTCTCCCATAGACCTGGGTGTAGTCTCCTTCAAATGCCCAGGAATCTTGAAAAACACTGCATGGGTTGACAGAGAGTTCTGATAAAAATCCCTCTCTTCCATCGATGCCTTCTCATGCCCCTTCACTAAGTGAGACGAGGAACCCAGAACTGATACCATCAAATGGGCTGGGTAATTAGTTCATCAATATCATACATATATTATACAACTTGTTTCAATGTATTAGTTCTGTGCTGAATTTCATCATCATCTTCATCATCATCATTATCATCATCATCAGTAATCAAATAGAAATTTCCTTAAATGGGCTGGGTGATTACTTCATTCATATCATCCAGATATGATACAGCCTGCTTCAATTTATTAGGGCTGTGCTGAATATCATCATCATCATCATCATCACCGTCATCAGTAAGAAAGTGGAAATTCCTTCAAAACGGGCTGGGTGATTACGTCATCAATATCATCCAAATATTATACAGCCTGCTTCAGTTTATTAGGGCTGTGCTGAATATCATCATCATCATCATCATCATCATCACCACCACCATAATCCGTAATCCAATTGAAACTCCTTCAAAAAGGCTGGGTGAGTATTTCGTCAATATCATCCAAATATTGTACAATCTCTTTCAATTTACTAGGGCTATGCTGAATATCATCATCATCATCATCGTGCTCATCATTATCACATTAATTCAATGGAAATTCTTTCAAACGGGCTGGGTAATTACTTCATCATTATCATCCAAATAATGTACAACCTGTTTCAATTCACTAGGGCTATGCTGAATATCATCATCATCATCATCATCATCATCAGTAATCCAATAGCGATTCCTTCAATTGGTCAGGGTGATTACTTGATCAATATCACCCCAATATGATAAAACCTGTTTCGATTTACTGGGTTTATGCCGAATATCATCATCATCATCATCATCAGTAATCCAATGGCTATTCCTTCAAACTGGTTGAGTGAATACTTCTTCAATAGCATCCAAATATTATACAACCTGTTTCAATTTAATAGGGCTATGCTGAATATCATTATCATCATCATCAATATCTGTAATTCTTTCAAACAGGTAGGGTGATTATTTCATCAATATCATCCAAATTTTATAAGACCTGCTTCAATTTACTAAGGTTGTGCTGAATATCATCATCATCATCATCATCATCATTATCATCAGTAACGAAATACAAATTCTTTTTAACTGGCTGGGCGATTACTTAATCAAAATCATCCAAATATTATACAACCTGCTTCAATTTATTAGGGGCGTAGTGAATGTCATCATCATCATCATCATTATCATCATCATTATCATTAGTAATCCTTTGGAAATTCCTTTAAATTGGCTGGGTGACTACTTCATCAATATCATCCAAATATCATACATCCTGCTTCAATTTATTAATGTCGTGCTGAATATCATCATCGTCATCATTATCATCAGTAATCCAATGAAAATTCCTTCAAACAGACTGAGTGATTACTTCTTCAATATTATCCAAATAGTATACATCCTCCTTCGATTTATTAGGGCCGTGGTGAATATCATGATCATAATCATCATCATCATTATCGTCAGCAATCACATGGAAATTCCTCCAAACAGGCTGGGTGATTACTTCAGCAATATCATCCACATATAGCCTACTTCCTGCTTCAATTTATTAAAGCTATGCTGAATATTATCATCATTATCATCATCATCATCAGTAATCCAATAAAAATTTCTTCAAATGGTCTGGGTGATTACTTCATCAATGTCATTCAAATATTTTACTCCCTGCTTCAATTTCTTAGGGCCGTGCTGAATATCATCAAAATCAACATCATCATCATCATCATCAATCCAATGGAAATTACTTCGAATGGATGATTACTTCATCAATATCATCCAAATATTATACAACCTGTTTCAAGTTACTAGGGCTATGCTAAATATCATCATCATCATCAACATCATCATCATCATCATCATCAGTGATCCACCAATGCTTCTGGTAACAAACTTTAATCCTACCTTACATGGTCCTAACAAACAAAATATTAATGTATGATGTTTGCTTCTTTCTTGACATCGAATTGTTACCTAGACTGATTGGGCTTTACTTCTGCTTCATGGTATTGCAATCTTCTAGTTAGCTCTTTATCTGCCGCTGCTTTTCTGCATGGGTTCCCTCTTGACTGTTGCCAAATGTACTGTCTGTTATCAATTTGATTGAATAATTACTACCCTCTAACATGCCTGGAATAATAATAGTTCATCAGTGTTGTATTTAACTATCTCATCCTTGTCACCAAATATACTATTTGTTATCAATTTGGTTGAATAGTTTCTGCCCTCAAATATACCTGGAATAATAATAGTTTCTGAGTGTTGTATTAAACTATCCTAGTAATGTCGCCAACTTGCCTTGGTGGGTTCAATTATACGCTTTTAATTATAATATGTTTAATTCAGTTTGGGCTTACATCTTTGATTCACTCTTATTCACTTGTGACTCTCGAGTGAGAATATGTAAACAAAACTCGTACACAAAAAATACGGAAATAGTAAAAGAGCATCACTATTAAAAAGACTGGATCCTACTGCAATACAAAAGTAAGAAAAATCTCATTCTAACTATGAGACAATTAGAAAATGATCAAGCCTTTCATAACATATGCTAATACACTTATAAACTATGCTGAAACATGTTTTACCTCTGCAATACTGTGCAACGTTACTCTTAATACCCGTAGCGCATATAGTATTGCAGAATGAAATACACAACATGTTGAACTAACATACGTTTAATAATCTTTTTCTTCATTTAATTCTTAACAGTAAGCTCGAGATGTTTGCTTAAAATCACCAAGCTAGATTTCTTAAGATCACTTAACTTGTCAATTTGTGGATCCTCACAAAATTTGTCAAAAAACTCAGATGCATTAAATTCTGACATGTTTGGGCTATTTTATACAATTAATAAAGGTTGGCTATGCAAGCAACCTCTGAATTACAAATAGGATAACAATTCAGATCTAGTCTTAGCCCCCCCCCCCCCCCCCCCCCAATTCTGTTATGTTCAACTATAGTACATGACGTAGATTATGCAAATATACAGTACTCAAAAAGTTCATGAAACGATAGGAAAACATTAAAAGCAAATGAAAATGATAGCCAGCATACATAAAATATAACTACATTTAAGATTTAACATAAGTATTTACAGTCAGCCCTCCTTCTTTGCGGTAGTTAGGTTACAGACAGCCGTGAAAACGGGATTTTCACAAATAAATGCTGCACTAGCGTGAGCTAACTCCTAACCTAAAATGCCCCTGCCCTTTGTCACGAGCAGATATCCGAGCTGATGATTAATACAGTAAATACTGCCTAATATTGTTTCAATTTAGTTTTTACTACAGTTTTTAATCTTATATACAATGTGAAGTATAATTAAATTTATGTAAACACGTGTACACTAAATACAGGACACAGTAAGGTTACAGTACAGTATTGAACTAAGGTAAAGTTTTACCGAGTCCTCATCATCCCCTTACTGTTCTGTATAACAAAAGTTGTTCCTATCTAGTAATACTGTACTATATCCTAATACTCACTGATACTGTAATGTAAATTACTGTTATATATGTACCAATATTACTACAGTACAGCATGATGAATCTTATGTGTTGTCTCTTTTGCAGTATGTTATATCTATATTTTCTTAAACAGAAATAGAGCTTATTTTATGAACAAAACTTAAAAATTTGATAATAATCGTTTCTTTTAAATAAACAAACAAAAACTGAGCATTCGATTACTTTTCAACAGCTGATCTCTCTCTTGATCGATCGATCGATCGAATAAAAGCTTAAAATATTCAATTTCATTTCGGAAGCATTATTGCATTCTATAAAATTACGATTATTTAAATAGTTAATTGTGCTTTATTAAAACATTTATGTACTTTTGTTTTAAATTCCGAGTGTATTTTATCAATCTAAGTATTTCGGGTGCTGCGATCAGATCAGCTAATGCCCATACGAATCAACAAGAAAGTGTATTATTTATACTATTTTCTAACTTATTCAGAACATCTAATATATATAGTTAATATAGTATTACACAAGCACCAATATCAGGATGCCAGAAAACATATCATTCACATTCTCTCTCTCTCTCTCTCTCTCTCTCTCTCTCTCTCTCTCTCTCTCTCTCTCTCTCTCTCTCTCTCTCTCATACCCGTACATCTACATAACACAAAACACACACAGTTTAGTTAAATACATTACATTTTACTGCATATATTAGGTAAAGCAAACAATAAAATAGCTTACTGTAAATTACGTTGTATACTACGAGCTCAGAAATGCATTGCATCGGAATTGATGTGATCCGTTTCGGGTATCATAGTGAACACTACCGAAACATTTGTTTGTAAATTAGTACTGTAATGCAATAATGGGTAAAGTATACAGTACTGTATGACAGAGTAAATAAATCTGATTTAGAATATGGAATAGTATACTTTACCGTACATACGAAAAGAATATTTATCACAATGAGACATTGCATAGCCGTACATCTACATACGTCCGCACTCTCTCTCTCTCTCTCTCTCTCTCTCTCTCTCTCTCTCTCTCTCTCTCTCTCTCTCTCTCTCTCTCTCTGTGTAATGAATGAAACCTTTGTTTCTTTGCAAAGTCTCTATTGAATACTCACTGACGGAGCCGTAATTAATAATTTCCTAAGTTTTATAATCAAGCCCCATAGAGGTAAAAAATATATCATTGTGCATCGGCAGCATGAATGCAACGTTATGCGATTCAACTCACAATACAAGTAAATAAAATAGGAGAGAAGCATTTCAAATAAAACTATTGAAATTAATATGCAAATTGGAAAATAATTGATCAAGTAATAATTGTTTTCATTGGTAAATTGGTAGTACGCCTTAATAATAAGAGAGTTATTTGATCCGAAAATTGAGATTGACGACGGACTACGCTGAGTTGATCAGCTGATTTGAATGTAAACAATGCAGAAGATTATAATTTGCTATTTTTTCATTATAAATACGATACTAAAATGTGAATGTTACATATATTATAATTGGATACAGTTAAGTGAAACACCAGTTTAATCAAAATCCGCTTTATTTCAAATATAGGCCTACCTGTAAATTTTTATCACAGTAAATGGATAAACACTACATGAGAGCTAGAACCATCCGACCAGCTAGGTGTAGAGATGGTAGGGGTGCGCAGCGCTCCAAGTGTAAAGGAGTGTGGGCTATTTGAAATCACCGAACAGCTTTAATTCTATCACGATTTTTATGAGAATTTTTATTCAATAGGTATTGCATTGTTCTTGGCCGCGAAAAAACGAAACATCAAAGGAAGAACCCACGATAAAAGAGGGCCGACTGTACAGTATTATACAAGATCCACCAAATACTCATGGCACACCCAACTAATCATTAATATACAAAAGTTCTTACAAAGAAATAGGTATTGAGTTGGCTTCATGAACTTCTATGAAGCGAGGGACATATGACATTTCGTAGTTCTAAACATAAGAAGTTGATATATAGGAACACAGCTTCTGATGTTGAACAGATGAATTTTTTAACTTCTGATCTTCTTCAAGATAAATCGTTGCAAGTTCAGTAGCAAATTCCATGTCACCTTGGATGTAGTTGAAATGTCTCCAAACACCAGCGGTGTATTAGGCTAGTCTGCTCCTTTCTGGCTCATCATCTGTCTTTTATATACGAAGGACCGTAACTCCATAATGTTCCTCTCAGACAGGGACTCAGTCTCAAATTTCCTTGCTGGCGCTGAACTTTATTCCAGACAACAATAACATTTCAGAATCGAAGATTGTTTTTTTTTTTACATCAACATACATAAACACATTAATTGTTTTATTTTACATCGTATACGAAAACTAAGCCCTTTTCATATGTTTTATCATACAATATACATAAATTTAGTGTACATATAAGAATCAGCCATCATTTGACTCAAAGCTGGTTCCTTCAACTTTCTGCAAGTAACACAATGAAATAACACATTCCTGACAGATGCAGTAGCATCAATAATCTAATGCTTTTGCCAAAAGTTTGAAGGAATATGGTTTCTACTTAAATAAGCTAATAATTTGTGCTCATGAAGTATCAACAATGTAGTCACATGATGCTTCTTTGGTAACAGTATGGGATAATTAGCAGTCTGTGGAATTTCTGACCTTATCCTACCTCCAATCTTCAATAAGCCAATATCAAGCTTATACAGTATATTGGACTACTCTTCACAACTGACAATTCCCTTGATAAAGCTTTAACTTCATCACCAAATGGCTCCTGTTGAGCATACATTATTATTGCCCTTTTAACATCAGTGGTTGCACAAACGTCCCTTTTACTTCTAAGACATGACTTCAGTTGTTGAAATATAGAAACTGAATTTCGTAACCTTGACCATGAAGAATAATATTCAATCAGTCTTGTAAAACCATAATATTTGTCATTAATTGTGGTTGCAGACACATTTCCTTTCTCACCATCAACAATCTCCACATATATACTCTTATGAAGGTAAACAATCAGATTCAGTAAATGATGGGTCATAAAACCATTTGACATGCGTTAAAAACTACTGTACATTAATATATCTTGATGCCACATCATCAGTGTTATCACCAGAGCTTACATACCTCCATTGCTCAGACTGGGAGTAGTCCCTTATAACACTGGCTTTGTTGGCAACAAAACAGGGAACCTATTTGTGTTGCTGTGAATATAGTGAATGACTGTCGTTGAATCTTTGTAATATATAACCCCACCAATAACAAACTCTTACTCCTTCAGAATGTGCTGAACAACCTTCACAGAAACAGTTGCAGTTGGGTATAGTTACCACCTTGATGGGAGACACTTTATTTTCTTATGACAAAACATGATTGAACATTATTTCTACCATGAACAACAAGATGTGCTGCAATACCATAACCAACTGTACTTGTATCACTAAATAATACAAGACTTCAACTAGTCACATTACCAAAACCACTTGACTTGAAGAACCTTGGTATTAAAAGCTGCTCCAGTAAACGAAGATCTTGTAGTCAATGTTACCAGTTTTTAGCATACTCATCTGAAATCCTCTCATTCTAGTTTAGAATCTCAACTTGACACAATCTAGTAACAGTGGATCATATAATGATAAAATAGTTTATACCAACACTCTTCTGGTGAATGGATTATCCTTAGGCTCAAAAGACTACTAGAATGTGTCTTCTCTAAGGTCCCATAACATTCATAAGGGTCTAGTCATTAGACTCTCCATGTCAAAATCAAACATCTCACTTTCAATTGAACAATCTTCAGCAGGCAAAGCTTTAAGGACATCAATTGAATTGATAATAAATTTAATTAACCTAAATCCTCCTTCACCTGTTGCATTCGTTTTTTTTTTCTTCTTAGCAGGGAATTATATTGGCACATTTGAGTTTTGTAGTCTTCCTATGTACTTTCATTTTTTAACAGATTCCACTTTCTTTCTTTACATCTATTTCCCTCCTTTTCTCTAAAGTCTCCCCATCAAACAAAGGAGATCGGTCTTTAACAATTATAGTCTTTTCCATTAGTGGACAAATGGCATCATATTCAATTTTGTTCACCATATTATATATGGTCATAAGGCATTCAACACACACAGCGCACAACAAACGTTGGTTATTATAATCTTTGTAAAATATTCAATAAATACAAAAGGAGAGAAATTTAATTTATATCTAAAGCTTATCTTCTTCACCACTGCTTATTTCTGTATAGGTAGTCTAAACGTAGTAAGTTTGTACACGGGAGAGATTGTGTATTTCTCTTCTACATTTATATCAGATACAATATTATTCATTCAGTCACTTAAAACTAAGTCCAACGTATGCCCAATCAAAGTAGTTGCACTGTTAACATTATTCACCAATTGATATGATTCCAATAATTCACCAAATGCTAAAGCATCAAGATTTGATGCATCATCCATCCAAAGATTAAAGTGTCCACAAATTACTTCCTTTTTTCCATGATAATCATCTCAACGAGCACACTAAATTCTTCAACGAAGATACTATGATTTGTTTTCGGAAGTTTGTAAACTGTTATAATGGTATTTTTTTCTATAGTTTTTTTTAAACATCTTGAGATTTGAGTAACCCTCTCTTGGAATATAAAAGAAAAAAGTGTATGGGGGGCGGGGGGGGTCATTTCAGCGATCTTAGCCTTGTTAAAGATTTTTAGACATGTTTCAGATAATGCTAGTATGTCCAAATATTTCTCAATTATCATCTCTCAAATTTGAATAGTTTTATTACCAAGAGATTGTATATTTATATAGCTATAGTTTATGACATCCTTAGTATCCATTGACAGTATTTTCTGCTAGTCTTTTCTATTCCAAATCATAAGCTTTGGTAATTTGGTTAAGTTTTTTACATTTTACCGGTACATATTACATTCTTTGGGGAATGTCATTCTAAATATTTCCCACAGATTTCATGATCAGTCTTAAACATGTAATCTTTTTCAAAATTTCCATATCTCTGACAGAGGTAGCAGGTGGTCACATGGTACCTATCACGTATGTTATAAGTACCCTATCGCAACATAACTTTGACACCAGGATCACATTTCAACAAATAGTAGGCAGTCCCACATGCAACATTTTTTATTAATACAAGACATATCTTCTCTTTTATGTCTTAGATATGGTCCAGGCAACTATTTCTTTGAATCAAAGCAATTACTACTTCCTCTTCATCATTGTATACATCGCATATCATTATTTTAGGTTTTAGTTTTCCAATTTTTCCCGTTTTGGTATCAGCATCTATGGTTTAAATCTTGTTTGCTGCTTCCTCTCTGATCTTTTCGTCAACAAAGTTTACAACCCCATTTTTATATGAAGTAGACCTTCATGTTCGTTTATAAAGAGGTCCTCCATTTTTAATATAGTTGTCTTGGCCATATTGGCTTCATCCACACAGTGCGAACAAATTCATTTCAAGTTTGTTACGTCTTCATCACTGATATTTGTTTCTATAAACAAATTTCTTGTTACAGCCACATTTTATCCACTATTTTCCCTCTCCCCACGAAAATCCACACAGGGGCAACCAGCCAGTGTGTACTTTTAGTTTTTACTTTAGTTTCTCCATAAGATTAATTAATTTTTTCAAAGCTTTCACAAACGAGAATATAAGCTAAAATACAGCTCAGTGCAAGAGTTCTACAAAGCCCCGTGATAACACGTCTTCACTTGACAATGTCTTTCTATAAAATATACAGTTTCTGATCCATAAACTGATACTGGTAGGACCATCTGATTACATACTTTTCTTTTTAGAGATAGTGGTCTTTTAATTTTCATAATGCTTTTTTATTTACCAAAAGTCCTCCATATAATGATTATCCTTTTAATTTAGATCTCGTGTCCTGGGAAAACACTTGTGCGCATATTCATTAACAATCTCAAGAGGTTCGTCCATAACCCTTATTTAATGTCTCTGTATTTTCATTGAACACATTTCTGTTTTCTCTCTTTTGATCTTCTGTCATCTTTTGCAATTCCTCCCATGATTCATTAAACACAACTAAGTCATCTGCAAATCATAAGCTGTTAAGATGTTCCCCATGAATATTAAATCTTACATTTTCCACATCTAAATTTTCAGAAACATCTGCTAGACATGCCACGAAGAATTTAGTAGAAATGGGGTCTCTTTGTCTAACTCCTTTCTCAATTGGACCTATATCACCATTTTTAAGTAGATTTAGAATTGTTGTTCCTTATGTATAGATATCTTCAAGTGCTCTACCAAGATTCATTTATGTGTATATATAGATATGTATAGACATATAGATAGATAGATGGATATATATATATATATATATATATATATATATATATATATATATATATATATATATATATATATATATATATATATATATATATATATATATATATATGTATGTATATATATACTTATATATATAACAGATTTTGACATAGGAAAAATATATTTTTGTCCTCGAGCCATGTCGTCCTGATGGAAGTTCCTTATTGGCAGCTTTTACTTGGGATATTTCTGAGTGCAATATATTAGAGAAATTTTGCCTTGGAGGTATCAACGGAGTTCTGACCTCCTGAGCGAATATCCTGAGAGATATCTTGAATAAATCATAGACATGTCAAGCTATGGTTATCCTTCCCCGAATAGAGTTAACCTTATCTCAAAGGACAAGGTAGAGGGGGGGATACGTGGCAAATGGGCCGTTATAACTCACAATCTCAATACACTACAACTAACATGTTTCCTGTTGAACCATTCCCTTTCGCAGCATCATCTTTGATGATTGCTTGGGGAGTTTCTGCCTATTTTCTTAGCTTTTTGAGTAATTTTCAATCATGGATGCTACTAAGCTGAGAACCCTCATTTTCTTGTGTTGAAAGAATTTCGCGTCTCCACCCCGTGTATTATGAGATTTATAACGGATTTTGAGCAAAGCGAAAAATCTATTTTTGGGTGAGATAACCATGTCATCCTGATGGAAGGTTCCTTTAGGTAACTTTCTAAGGGATATTTGCTACAGTGATACTCCCAGAGAATTAACCGAAGGTCTCTAGAATTTGAACTTCTTTTGCGAGTATCCATAATAGAAATTTAAGGATATCGCATAATATCAGGGGACGTATTTTTAGATACAACACATAACACTCTTCACTCCGAATAGATTTAACTCTTTGAGGGGGAAGAGTGGCAAAAGAAGGGGTTGCCGCAGATAGAGTAGTTTCGGGTGGGGTCAGCAAAAAGGGTGGGTCCATCAGGACGACATGGCTATCTGACCCAAAAATAGATTTTCGCTTTGCTCAAAATCTGTTTTTTGGGCGCGGCCATGTCGTCCTTATGGAAGCTTACCCGAGAATTAACTTGAAAGTACTATATCTGTGGGTTTGTAAAAGTGCCATCTACCTTGAATGTGGTCCTTATCTGGTCTTTTAGACCTGTATATGATATTACCGTTATCTGTCATTTCCACTAAGCTTGGAACTGGCTTAGGGCTTCCTGCCTCGTGCAGGGAAAGTATCGACATCAACAATAAGGATTCAAGGCTTGATTTTCCGTAGGGACGGAAGGTAGCACTTAGAGATTACCTTTCACATACCTTGGAAATCTGTACTCTGATTTCAAGTTGGGCCCTTCTAGGGTTTAATTAAAACTCTAGTACACTTTATTCATCTGTAACTAAGCTAGCAGCAATAAGACGCAAATACGTTTAGTATTTCTACCTTGCAACTAGATTATCAAATGTTGTTACAATAGGGTATGAATATGATCCAGCATTGAAAATACATCAGGGTCCATATTTTCTCTTGTCGGAAAAATATGTAATTTCGTCAAAATGATGCCACTCAATGGCGATGTGGAACCAAATCTGACTGACTTGTACAGATTTTGGGAATGCATGAACACCGTGATGCAACGTTCACTCGGCACTGGTGTTATTGGTCAGATATGCAATAGTGTGTTAATCATCGTTGTGATTTGCACTCGAGTGTAAATGTACCCCTGAACCTGATTCACTGGAAAGTCCCAAAGCAGTTCACTGTTCATCGCAGCGCTAGACGACGGGTTTTATAACACTACTCACTGCCACCACAACTTGTTTATTTCATGCACTTACTTTGTATAGTGTTTGTAAAAGACTCTGGATGATCTCCACCCAGTGTATGAGCGGAGTCTTTCAAAGCCCTTGTGTTGGAAGAAGTTCAACGAAGAAGCAACTTTCCTTGGATCATGACCTGCGGGTGTACTGTCAGGATCCGCTCTGAGAATAAGGTAGGTAAGCTTTGCTCTCAGTTGTCTTAGGGGTAGTTTTGATCCTGAGGTTTTCCCCTCTGACGAGCTGTCCTCCCTTCAAGTCTGAGGTTCTTCAAAGATAGACCTTAAGACACTCTACTGGGCACAGAGAGATATCTTAATTCAGTCGGCAGATTCTCCAAGGTTCCCACCTCTTGGTGGGTAGCTCATTCTTGGCAAGAAAAGCAGGATCAGGAAAGAGGATCATTTCTCCTGTTTAGGAACTGAATATGGCCTTCATTTCTAGATAAGGCCACTATTTTACTAACTCTAGCCCCTGAGGCTATGACAAACAGAAAAATAACTTTCTGCGTTAGATCCTTTAGAGTACAATTCTCATTGTTTAGATACGCAGCATGGTGCGAGACTTGTCCAAAGACCACGTGATGGGCTTTGGAGGAGTTTATGGCTTGAGTGTGTTAGATCCTCTAGAGTACAATTCTCATTGTTTAGATTCAAAGCATGGTGCAAGACTTTGTCCAAAGACCACATGATGGGCTTTGGAGGGGTTGCTGGCTTGAGTGTAGCGCATGCTTTTAGGATCTTATTAAAGACTTCACTAGAGAGGTCCACTCCAAAGATGTACAGAAGTGGTTTAGCCAGGGCTGATTTACACGAGGTAATCGTAGTGGAAGTCAGGCCTTGTTCAAATAGGAATATGAAGAAAACTAGACAGAAATCAATCGATATTTCTGTTGGTTCCTTCGATTTCACAAATGACAACCATTTCTTCCATGATGATTCCTATTGTCTCCTAGTCGAACCTGACTTATACTCTTCGATGAAGTCAACTTTATCCTTAGAGATTCTAAACATTTTGTCCGCCGCTAGGGCGAGAAAATCGTGAGATGTAGGTTGTTGGTTCTCAAAGATGAAGCGCAAGCACTCAACTTCTATACCAGATTGGATAATGCTAGGTCCGGCAGAGGGAACAGCTTCAGTTTCAGTTCTAGAACTGGAGGGAACCAGTTGCTTTTGGGCCGCTTGGGGGCCGCTACTGCTGCTGTCCTTCTGAAGGATCTTAGCTTGTCGAGGACTCGTATCAAGAGGATGGTTGGTGGAAACAGGTAAATGTGTTTCTACTTGTTCCGTTCGAGGGACGTGATGTCCATTGCCTCTGCTTGAGGGTCCATCTTAGGGGCTACATAGCGAGGTAGTTTCTTGTTGTCGCTCATTGTGAAGAGGCCAGTCTGCAGTTCCGGGACTTTTTCTGAGGTGAAGGAGAATGGGTCTGCGTCTAGGGACCATTCTGTCTCTATGGGCTTTCGCTGTATACAGCATCCGCCGTCACGTTGCGGAAACATTGTAGGTGAACTGCTGATAGGTGCCATCCCTTCTTCCTTATCAGGTGGAAAGTGGCTAATATCACACGTCCTATGTGAGATGATCTCGAGCTTTCTCTATTTAGACATTTTACAATCCCTTCGTTGTTCAGGGCCAATCTGATGTGGATTGTTCTGCGAGGGTATAGTCTCTTCAACGTCAGGTAAACTGTCAGAGCTTCCTAAACGGCAGTATGAAAGGTTTTGAACTGGTACGACCAATTCTTTTGCACTTTTCTCTCGTGAGAATGCCACCTTATCTTTTCGAGAGAGGAGTGTACCTCCACTGATGGTTGTGGTGGTTGCAGAGGAATTGTTCATGCTAGGCTCTTGGCTGTTGACCACGGCCTTAACAGCATATGCAATAAGGTCGGGGCCAGCCTTGGTTGATCTCGTCGAGCTTTTGATGCATATCTTATCCAGATTCTTGACACGTCATTTAGGCGAGCCTTTAGCACTGGGTCTGTCACTGCCGTAAACTGCAGGGAGTGCGATACTCTTTCCTGTTGGCGTTCTGAAATCCTCTTGTAATGGATTAGTCTCTTGACAGATCCCATTATCTCTCTTCCCTTCTTGAATAGAATGGTGAGATGGTGTGACTTTAAGTCCCATCGGATTCCTAGCCATTAGAACTTCTGAGCTGGAGGAAGGCGAGACTTCTTGCGATTGATGTTGAAGCTCAGGTGTTCAAGGGACTGGATCAGCTTGTTGGCTGCCTGCAGACAATAAGTCTTGGTGCTGCCCATACTGGTCAATCATCTAGATATGCTAGTAATTCAACTCCTTCAGAGTTTAGATGTTAGATGATTGTGTTTGCCGGCTTCGTGAACATCCTTGGGGCTGTATTCAGTCCAAAGGACATTGCTCTAAAGAATCACTTCTTCTGTAGCATGAATCCTGAGTAGGAGGAGAAAGAGCGGCTCAATAGAAGATGCCATTGAGTATCTGTTGGGTCTATTGAGGGTGTGTTTGCTCCTTTTGGTAGAAGGGTCCTTATGTGTTGCCAAGTAAGCATCCGGAACTTGTTGTTCTCGATAACTTGTTGAGTGGAGACAAGTCTAGAATGACTCTGAGTTTGTCTGAGTCTTTCTTGGGAACACAAAACAGCCTTCCCTGGAATTTGATGGACTTTGCTTTCCTTCTTACCTTCTAGTTCAAGAGTTCTGTGGTATATTCTTCTCAGGAGGGGGTGGAGTGTTAGAAGAATTTTTTTGAAAACGGGGTGGAATTCTGTTCCATTCCACCCGAGTCCATTCGTTAATAGGCTGTGGGCCCAGGGATCAAAGGTCCCGCGATCCCGACAGTAATACGGTCTGCCTCCCACCTGGAACCCCTCTTTGGGTGTGAGGTCCTGTGGATTTGTTTTCGTGACCACATCCTGCTCGGCCCGGGAAGGCGTTAGGTAGAGCCTTGGGGAACAGTAGGTACCTTAGGGAGTCGTCGGGTAAGTTTCGGTCCCTTGAAAATCCTTTTGGAATCTACTTACCCATTAGTGAAGGGCCTCCCTCACTGTATCTCTAGTCTCCATGTTAAACTGAGGGATCCTCTCCAAAGCCGTTGGCCAGCGGGGTCGAAGAGGTGGGGAAACCCTTCGGGTCCCAATACTTGAGGACTCCCGACAAGATGCTGCAGTGGGCACTAGTCCTGCACTCCGTGTAGCCACAAGAGTCTTTGTCTTTGTGGTTCCAGGCTAAGGCTGCGCACTTCTACATTGGCTCCTCCTGTAAAGGAAAAGGGGCTCAATGAGTATATAGTTTTTTATATCCGTGATATAAAAGCATACAATTTTTATCAACTATAGTAATTACTATTGTTTATGGTAGTTTAGGATAGTAAGCTGGAAAGTGAATAGGAGAGACACATATCTACGCTTCCCATGCCAATTAATTACTGAGACCTTATTAGGAAGAATACAGGGTGGAGGAAACTCTAGTACTTAGAGTTAGGGTTAGTAAGTGTTTATACTAACCATATCCACCTGTAATATATTGATATTAAGCGGTGATTTATTAGGGTCCCGATGATCAAAGGATTTATCTGGGTGTTGAGGGATTACTCAACCTTAACATGATATCGTAGTCCCAACAAGAGACTGTGATGGGAAACGTAGAATATGTTAAAAATTAAATGTACTACTGTATATTCCATATACTGTAGTCCAGCGGGCACACTACCGGGGATAGATTTTTACCTGGCGGCACTAACTGATAGAGAAAGAGAAAGTATTAAGGGAGGAGAGTTTCCTATTGTTATGGCTTAGCACAACAAGTGGAAGTGTAGGACGACTGTCAGGCCGCCTACTGTCTCCTTGCCAGATTGAGAATTCTAATGGAAGGGATAAGAATCCATCTGATTATAGTTTCCATCCATCCACAAAAGGCCTGCCGCCAGCTGTACAGCTGGCAGCAATAATTGTGGATGGCAGACCAAGGGAGGCCTGAAGACTTCTCAAAAGTATGTTGGGTTACCCACCGGCAGCCATCAGGGCCAGCTCAATCTTTCCCCCCTGGACATTCACTTCCGGTGAAGAAAGGACATAAGAGGGAAGTTGACTGAGGCAGCTGCCTAACTAAAGGGCAGAAAGAGGAGGGGGGAAGGGTCTTATAGTTCACTGGGGAGAAAGGTGGCGGCAGGTATGCCGCCTACCTTCGTCAGTGGATTGAGGAAGCATGGCTTCCTTTGCCGATGACATCGTGGGCGGCATAGCAACAAAGATTCCCCTGTCGGCGACGTCGTCGGCTGCAAGAAAGGGCACCCTGAATTTCCGTCTAACCCCAAAGCCGGAGTACTCGGCGGAGATGGGGAGAGCCGGCGGTTGCCGCCTGTAATGGCGGCGGCTCAGGGAGGGAGGAAGGGTTTAGCCTCTTTTCTCTAAAAGAGAATATAAATCGAACCTTATCCACAAATTCTAGGGGATGTATGTCCCCATCCGAATTAATAAGGAATGATAGGGCGAGGTTAAACATGGGGAATTACTATACAAACATATACATATACGAGATAGGCTAGCCTAACTTCGGTAGGAACCACAGCCATGGTTGTTACCGCCGGGGCCCCCACCGTATATGAAAAGTAAAGTTACATATTAGGAAGAGGAATAATAGTCTATTTGTATGCACAATCTTCACTTGTATAATTTGCTTAACTAGCTAATATTATAGCTAAATACCGGGAAAGTCGCCCTACTAGCTAAATAAATGCAATAATAATGTTGACAGCGGTCATAAAAATAGCCACCTCCGGTCGTGGCAATGCTCAACCTAACACGCTTAAATTATTGGAATTTAACTGTGAGACGGGATCTAAAATTTATACATAGGAATGAATTAATACTCAACTTTCCAAAGAATGAAGACACTGGAGATTACAGGATTAATATTCTGATGACTTGCAATAACACTGGGATAACATTGGGAGAACAATGTTATCCCAGTAGTGCGGATAGGAGGTCCTCCGGGTACCTATATCGGCACCCCCTTCTTTTGCCACTCTTCCCCCTCAAAGAGTTAAATCTATTCGGGGTGAAGACTGCTATGTGTCGTATCTAAAATTACGTAACCCTGATATTATGAGATATCCTTAAATTTCTATTATGGATACTCGCGCCAGGAGTTAGAATTCTGGAGACCTTCGGTTAATTCTCTGGAAGTATCACTGTAGAAAATATCCCTTAGAAAGCTACCTAAAGGAACCTTCCATCAGGACGAAATTGCCGAGCCCAAAAATACTTTTATTGTTTTGTGGCTGGAATGCGGTACATTGTGGTATGATTATGGGCATCCCTCCTTGCTTTTTTTGGTATTTCTTGTGTTTTTTTTTTTTATCAGCATTGACTTAGGCTAGTTCACTACCCTAGCCAGCAGCCATGACTGATAAATTTTCTCTTATGCACCATCCCCTTCTATCACCTAACCTTTCTGGTTTGGTAAGGCTGTCTTTTCTCCCATGCTGTCGACTTAGCACGGTGGAGAGCTGCAGTCTTGAAGGTCCCTCTAGGAGTTGAATAGTATTTTCAGTTGTCCTAGGGTGACTGTTTTCACTTTGCACTTAGCCTATATGTGTGGCGAGGTGTCAGAGGCCTAGGGAACTTATTCCCTGTGTCTACTTATGTTTACCCATTGGGACGCTTAACCCCTGTTCGAATGCGGACAGGTAGACTCCTATGTGTCGCCTTAACCATTCTTAAGCTTCCCTCTCAGTCTTTGGTAGGCTATGTCTGGTTGTGAGGACTTGTCCTTTGTTCCCTATCACTGCAAACTCCTTGGAAGACCAATCCTGTTCTAATGTCGCAGTCGGGCCTTCCTGTTATGCCGCCTCACCAATTTCTGAGTCTCCCATCACCACCCCTTTATCCCTTACCCTTGTGCCTGTTAGTGTGCCTGGCTGCTGTGGAACTTTGTTCACATCCCTGTGTAGTCCCATGCAGCTGAAGTACGTTACGTCTCCAGCCTTCGACAAGATACCTTGTAGGCTATCTTTCTTGGTCCTAGGTAGGCGAGATTTTCTCCTACTCTCGATGGTCTCTAAGGCGGCAAAGAGATTTACTCTCTGCCACCCTAGAGACCACCCTTTGGTGTTTTTTCTGCCCCTCCCTCTACTAGTTAGGCCATAACCTGACTGTACTGGGAACTATGCTCCTCCTGTTTAGTCATCATACTCTAGCTTTTGAGTTTTCACTCACCTGCTAGGTAGGCTAAGCTTGCCTACACAGTTCTCCCTATAGCCTAACCTCATCTAGACGTAGAGTTGGTACCCCTTTGGGTTCTCCTCTGCTGGCTTGGCAGTTACCTGTTCTGTGTCTGCAGCTTCCCTTCCAGTACTATGTCCTTCCTGCTGTGGTGTCTTGACTCCCTTGACTGGTTAGCCTATCTAGGCAGAAGTGTCGCCTTCTGTCTCTGCTTCCAGTCTTGCCAGCCTGAATTCTTCTAGCACTGGCTGTGTGTTGGCCATGGGTCTTTCTCTCTGATGCCTCAACTGTAGCCTTAGACTAGTCATCTCCTCTTTCCTATCCTCTCCCATATCTGAGGGACATTGTCCTCTGGAGTTGGTTGGTTGGATCCCTCCTTGTTATCAGGACATACTTTGAATTTCCAATCTTTAGCATACTGGCCGTCTTGTACGGCTCTCATTATCTGACGGGCTAAACCACCACTTTTCATAAGTTGATGATAATGATCATGTCTTGGCAGGTTCACATTTTAGATGCCTTTCCTTCCTGTACTTCCCCTGAGTGTGGACCCTTCCCTATAGGATTGTTCAGTCTCTTCCTGTCGACTTTACAATGCCTCTGCCGCTTTGTGTCGTCATGCGTGGGGTATTGACAGGTCAGTCTTTGTATTGGCTACTAAAAATAGTTCCCGCCTCAAGACACCTGTTGCTGCCTCGGGGGCATCTATAGCTGGTCTAGGCAGTATGATGAGTGAACTTGCATTCTTAGGTCGTTCTAATAGACCTACTCCAGAGGTTCTGGTATCCCTTTGATGTGAGCCTTTCCTCCATATTCCAACTACACTGTCAAATAGTTTGTTTCATAAATCCCCATTGATTTCTGAAATGTTTGGAATGTGTATTGATTACTTATAATATATACTGTAGTCATATTTAGGTGGTAGGTTTGTTTATGTTAGATTTTTTCCATTAAACATAAAAATATGTTTGCTTGGTTTTTAGAAGATATAATTTTTAATGATGTGTACTCATTTAAATTTTTTTCTTCTTTACAGGTCCCTGATAATATGGCGGTAGGAGGTTTCCAGAAGAGCTCTCAACAAGGTGCCCCTTATCTTTCTTCTCTGGAACTGAAGGACCTCCTCTTTCCCTAGGCTGAGGTGACCTCTGTGTTTGAGCACCAATTACCGACGGTTGAACTTTTGCCGGTACCAGCAGATCATGTGGATGATGAAATTCAAGTCGTGAGCCTGTGCACTGACAACACGTCGACAACTTCCCCTGGGTCGTCAGAGAGGGAGAGGATCTTTGCGACCACAGAAGACACTGAAGAGTCTTTGAATGTACATCCGGTGAGTACAATTCCCAGTGCCACTTTAGTTTGCTCCTACATCCCTACTGTTCAAGCATCAGCTTACACCTGTTTCTATGTTAGACAAACCTTCATTTCCCAGTAACTTGGAACTTACGGAGTCTATGAAAGCTTTCATGGAAAACCTAACCACAAAACATGAACGTTCTCAAGCAGACCTCATAGCGCGGATAGAAACTTTAAAAAAGGCACCTGCTTCTAATGCTCCCCCAGCTTCGAGCCTACCAAAATGTGCAGTTTAGTACCCTTGGTGTTATGCTGAGCATATGGCCTCAAGTGAAGGGTACCTGCACATCGGAGAAGGTTTGGATTCCAAGCCAGTCTCGAACTTGGAATTCTTCCCATCGATTGATAGTTTTCTTTACTGCTACCTAAGGCTGAACTCAGAAGCGTCAATTAGGGATGATATGATCCCTTAGGAAACAATCATCCCGGACCATAGCAGGGTTTAGTCTCTTGATCTTTTGATTAAGGAGTTAAAAATGGCCGAATTCAATAATACCCAACTTTCCGCTTGCTGCAGGAAGCAGGCCACCTTTGCAGCCCCCGAGGATACTATCTTCCCTTTTGCCTCGAAAAGTTTATAGGCTGTAAAGAAAGCAGTAGTGGAGGGTAGACCATTCCCAGTGCTTGGGGAGTACAAACCTGTCTCCCTAGCCCTTCCTTTTGATTCGTACATTCGGGAGGATGTCCAACATACTTTTACTGTAGGAAAACTAGATAAAGACATCGGAGGCAAGCAGTTTAATGAGAAACTGCCTAGATTTCCCGGTTCCCTATTAAGGGAAGAGTTGGAAGCCAAAGAAAGACTATCTACCTCTTTATCCTTTCAATCTTATCTAGAGATGCTTATTGGAAACTATTCCAAATCTGATCCCTTCCCTGCCTTAGCAAGGACTCACCTAACCATATTTCAAAATGATCTCCATGGTCACTTCCTAGCCAGGAGATTATGCAGAGAGCATGTACTAGCTGCTGCTACGATCAGGCATGAACCTAGAAAACTGATGGACTCCAATTTCTGGGGAAAAGATCTCTTCCCCGAGGAATGGGTTAAGGAAGTCATGGACAAAGTGGCTTAGGAGAATAAGAGCCTTGTAGACAAGTGGGGTATATCCCGTAAATGGAAATTTACCCCCAGTGAAGAACCTCAACCCAGGGGCAAGAGACCCAGATGACACTTTAAGGGAAGGAAATCTTCTCCTGTTGTGACAGTCTCAGTTTCTGCCATCCCTTAAACTTTATACACTGTTCCTCAGCAGCATTTACCCCGGTCTACAGCCTTCAACCCGGTGTATGAGAGAGTCACTACCACGTTCCACCCTACCAGGGCTCAAAAGAAGAGCACCAGTAGCAGGGGAAAGTCTGGAAAAGGCAGTCAGTCTAGAGGCCGAAGAAGTAGAGGCAAGGCTGTTAAAAAGAGTGGTCCTACACTGAGGAGCTTCCAGTAGGGGGACGACTTTACCTGTTCAGGGATTGATGGGAGTTCAATCACTGGGATCACGGCATAGTCTCAAATGGACTAGGCTAGAAATGGAGACAGAAACCTCCCCAGTTCAAGAGGTTCTTCCAACCCACAACCCCAGTTTTGAAGGATTATGCAAAAAATCCATGAACTTTCAAGGGCAGCTATTCTGCATGCCCTGGAAAGATTCGAACATTTTTTGAACTATCCTGGACTTGTCACTTCAGAACAATTTCTTTCTGAACAACAAGTTCTTGATGCTGACTATTTCGTAAATATTTACCTTACTACCCCAAGTGTCCCACACCATCTCCATAGACATCTTCCAATAGGCCGGCACTTCTACCATTACCTTGGTTTCAGACTGCCAAGAAAGGCCTACTATTCAGAGCTATGTCCTTCGAACTCAATATAGCTCCATAGATTTTCCCGAAGCTAGTCAAGGTCAATGTCCAACAATTACGTAAGAAAGGCTTCCAGGTGATGGTATACTTGGACGATTGGCTGGCCTGGGCTACAACGAAATCAGAATGTCTTTGGACAGTTCAAAAATCATGAAATTCACTCAGTCTCCGGGCTTTCAGATCAACGTCAAAAAGTCCAGGCTGTCTCCAACTCAAGAATTACAGTGGCTAGAGCTTCACTGGAATCTAAAGTCACACACCCTCTCTCTACCGCAAGGCAAGAGAAAAGGAATAGCAAACTTCATCGGTGCCTTCTTCATTCGAAAGTACTCACCAGACGGCAACCAGAAAGAGTCTTGGGTTCACTACAGTTCACTGCTGTGACAAACCCGATCCTAAAAGCGAGACTCAAAAATGCAAACAGAGTCTTGAGAAGAAAGGCATCATATGCTCGGAGAGATCTTCGCCACAAAACCCAGATCTTACTGCGAAAGCAGCTCAAGCAGTGGTCCACTCCCAGGAGTTTATCGACACAGGTCCCTCTGCAGTACCATCCTCCTTCCATGACTATTCACACGGACGCCTCGGAAAAAGGTTGGGGGCGGACACTCCCCTTCCAAGAAGGTAAAGGGTAAGTGGTCAATCGCATTTCAGAAATTTCACATTAATTTTCTGGAAGCTATGGCAGTGTTTCTGACTCCAAAGAGAATGAACCAAAACTCGAAATCATATCAATTTAGTCATGGACAATGGGACGATAGTCCAGAGTGTCATCAGAACTGCAAATCAAACTCTTTGCAACTAGCTTCAACAAGAAGCTTCCCTGGTAAGTAGCACCAAACTAGGATCCGGAATTGATAGGGATGGATGCGATGTCTCTGGATTGGAATCAGTGGCCTCGCATCTACGTATTTCCACCATTCAACCTCCTAATGAAAGTCCTGAACAAATTTCGCACATTCAAAGGAACAGCCGTTCTAGAGGCTCCCAAGTGGCCGAAGAATAATTGGTATCATCTTGCTCAGAAACTCAAACCTTTCCAGGACACTCTACCATCTCCAGTGCTATCCCAGAATGTTCAAAAGTAGACTGCCTTTGCTTCCTTTTAGACAACGAAAACCCTTCAGCTCATGATTTACTGGCCCTCACGGCTCAAAGAAAGTTTGGAGTTACAAAGGAAAGAATAGACTTCATAGGAGAGTACAAGTCCAACACCACGAAACAACAATATTTTTCGACATGAAAAAAAAATGGGTTTCATTCATAAAAAGTTTTCAGCCCTCTTCCATTTCTATGGACTTCTGTATTTGTTTCTTTATCTCATTGCATGATCAAGGTCTGGCCTTTATAATTATTGCCTTATGTAAGTCGGCACTAACTAGACCCATTGCTTATGCTTTTGATATTGAACTTAATAGCGAGATGTTCGGTAAGGTCCCAAAGGCTTCTGCTAAACTGAAACCTAATGCTCCTCCCAAGACTATTTCTTGGTCGTTGGATAAAGTACTGCATTTTGCCTCCTCGATAGATAACACCTCTACTTTTGGGGGGATCTCGCTCAAAAGTCTATCGTTTTGCTTGCTATGGCTTCTGGTGCTAGAGTCAGTGAAATTGTGGCCCTTTTAAGGGATGATGGCCACGTTGAATTCTCGGAAACGGGGGAAGTAAATCTTTATCCTGATCGTACATTCTTGGCAAAAAATAAACTTCCCACAAAAGGCTGGGGTCCTTGGAAGATTGTCCCACTTCATGAGGTCCCCTCTCTGTGCCCCGTGGAATGCCTTAAGGCCTACCTGTTAAAGAACCAGGCCCTTAAAGGGGAGATATCAGAATCTAATCTTTTTCTGAAACAACTAAGGTTCAATCTCACCTATTTCATCATAAGGGCTGACCCTGATAGTATACTATCAGGTCATGACCCTAGGAAAGTTGCCTCTTCCTTAAATTTTCTGCAATCTATGTCCTTGGCAGACTTTCAGGTTTACACTGGCTGGAAAATCTTTAAGAATGTTCTTCAAACATTACTTACGACAGTTGGAAGAGATTAAACACTTTGTAGTGGCTGCTGGTAGTGTGATTCAACCAGCTTCTTGAGTGTTGTATATGGACTCTTGCATTATTTGATAGTGTAAAGAGTTAAAGGTGATATTTTTCTATTTATGTCGTGATAGTTGCTATTTTACTACTCTGTTACATAATTTTGGGGTCGGAAAATTCTGGTTTTCTGTATATATCTACTGTATATAATGTTACAATTGATTACTGTTACATTTATGCATCTTTAGAAACAATAAAAGACTGCTGTTCCTTAATGCATTTCCTTTCATTGGATTTACTTTACAAAATAAAAGTAGTGGACCTCAATTTTTAACCCTCCTTTTATAGACTTCGGTCATTACATCATCTGGACGCAAAGATCTTTTCCACAGTGACTGGGTCTGTGACGTTGATTTCCTTTGCTCCTACTTTTTATGAAAAATATCGCTTGCACCATATCTTGGTATTATAGTTACCAATGCTAAAGGAAGTATAATTGAAGTACAATTGGAAATGATAATTCTCTGGTAGACTTCCATCAGGACGACATGGCTCGAGCCCAAAAAAACACAGATTTTGACACAGGAAAAATCTATTTTTGGGAGAGATAGCAATGTCATCATGCTGGCCCACCCATTACGTTTCCATCACCTCTCAATTCTCAGTGTGGAACTCATGCGATGGCTGCTCTTGGAATGGTTCAACAGGAAATGTGTTACTTGTAGCAAATTGAGATCGGGAGTTGTAACGGCTCACTTGTCTACGCATCCTACCCTCTACTTTATACTTCAAGGTAAAGTTAACTGTATTTGGGGAAGGAAAACCATGGCTTGTTATTAACAGGTCCCTGATTTATACACAAAATGTCTCGAGATATTTGCTCCAGAGGTCAGAACTCCGTTGATACCTATAAGGTATATTTTCTATGGTATATTAATCACAGAAATATCCCAAGTAGAAGCTGCTAATGAGAAACTTCCATCAGAATGACATGGCTGTCTCACTCAAAAAATAGATTTTTCCTTAGTCGAAATCCGTTGTATATGTATATATATATATATGTATATATATATATATATATATATATATATATATATATATATTATATATACAGTATATATATATATATATATATATATATATATATATATATATATATATATATATATATATATGTATATATATATTTACATATTATATATATATATATATATATATATATATATATATATATATATGTATATATATATATATATATATATATATATATATTTATATATATACATATATATACACTATATATACCCTATATATATACATATATATATATATATATATATATATATATATATATATATATATATATATATATATATATATATATATATATATATATAGATATATATATATACAATATATATATATACAATATATATATATTTTTGGGCTCAAGCCATGTCGTCCTGATGGAAGTTCCTATAGGGTAGCTTCCTAGGGTATATTACAACTACGGCGATATTCCCAGAGAATTTACCTTAAGGTACCAGAATTCTAACTCCTGGAGCGAGTATCCCTCGTGAAAGGGATATCGCGACATATCAGAGGACGTATTCTAGACACGTCACATGGCAATCTACGACCTGAACAGAGATTTCGTCTCGTAGGAGGGAGATTGACGAGATACGAATTCGGGAAAGAAAAAGGGGAGCTGCTCCCAAGGCTTCCCTATCCCCCGATTCGTATGCGTGCCTGGCGCCAATCCTGGCGCCATCTGTATTCCTTTTTGCGTAGCTTAACAACTCGGTGTTTTTTCCTGTTTTTCTCGCAAATCTTGGATTTATTCAGCTTTTCATGGCTTCTTCGTCTTCGTTGACCTCGGATAAGTTGAGTATAGTGTCTGTTATGTATAAATGTAGGCTCTTGGTAAAATTTTGAGTGATTAATGGGATTAATCTTTGATACAAGAGCCGTAGCCTACCAGAGGTGTCCTGGACACTGTCACTCGCTAGGTATAAATTAGTTAGTCAGAGTGACATTCCTGGTTGTTTTGCTTAATAAATTTTAGCTATTTAGCTTTACATAGGATTTCCTTTCGTGCTTAGTATTATTTGGCGAAGTATTCGCCATTCTGGCCTACGCTAGGCCATGTAGCCTAGTCGTTTGGTCCTAGTACTTAATGCATGATTTTGGTTTTTCCGAGTGTAATTAAAATTTTATTGAAGCTTTAGGCTATATTTTATACATTTTAGACTGTGTGGAATATTTCCAAGATTGTATACGTGAGAGTTTCGGTGAATTAGGTAATCGATTCTCTTGGTGCCTAGGCTAATTGCTTATGGAGCCTTAGTATACTTTATTATACTCCCCGGTTGCTTTCTTTTCTTCGGAGAAGGTATGCAATCCCTTTCCCTCTGTTTAAGCCTTGGGCTTATCCCTAAGTGGTTTTTTCCGAATTTATTTTCGATAAAACTATACTAGGGTGTTACTGTACCTTCCTGTTCCAGCAAAGTCTGGTTCAAAGAGGGACAGAACAACAGAGTTTATAGTCTGAGTCCGTGTTGTCTGGCTTGGGGCAGAGTCTCCCTCGCTGACCTAACACTTACAAAGGGAGCTTAGCTCCCTTAGGTCACTATCGAAGGTTTCTGTAAGTTATGATTCCTTCTTTTGTGATCGACCAGACTAAGTCCTGTTGCTGTTCTCGGGGAGGATAAAATCTTCCCTTGGGAGTAGCAACGCCTTCCTTGCTTTGGTGCTCTGGAAGCTGGCAAGTATTATACTACTGTGCTGGCCCTTTCCCTTAGATCTCCCTTAGGCTAAGACAAAGTTCTTGGCTGCGGGTGATCTGTCACTAAAGCAAGGTTGGCAGGACCCTCTTGTCCCTTCCCCCTCTATCTCCGTAATGGCCTAGCCATTACTGTACTGTACCTTGCCGGCCGGCAGAGCTGGCCGGCAGGGGTATTACTGTACTGTACGTCATTCTACTTCTGGACCTAGTATAGGTTGGGATGTGGAATTGACTAAGCCCATTGCCGGCCGGCAGAGATGCTGGACGGCAAGGGTCTTATGTTTTCGAGTGCTGCCCGGACCTCTCTTGGTCCCTCATCCATGCCTGCCGGCAGAGCCGGACGGCATTGGTCAAGGAAGCCTGAATTAAGTTTCTCCCCTTCCTTATATGCACTCTTTCGGTTGCCGGGCTCGGGGGGTTGTGTACACTCTTATCCCGGCATCCATTCTATTTTCTTCTAGTGCTGTACCTGTCCCGGCTGCCGGCCTATGAGGCCGGCTGCCGGCCTATGAGGCCGGCAGCCGGGCAGGTGTAGTCTTCTGGTTCTTTTGCTGCCGGCTGGCATCGGTCTTGTACCTTTGCCGGCCGGCTTATGTCAGTCCTTGTCTGCCGGTCACCAAGAGTGTGGCCGGCAGCTGGATACTACCTTGTGTAGTTGCTGGCCGGCAATCATTGCCGGCCAACACTGGCTGTTGCTGGCCGGCAGCTGCTGCCGCCGGCACAGGCATTTGAACCAGAGGGCTGCCGCTCTATAGCTGTTAAGTAGTATACTTTAAAGCTAATTGTGGTGTGTGCCGGCCGGCAAAGGCAGGCCGGCACACATCCTCCTATACTGTACTAGTATTCTTCTGTATAGCATATACAGTAAGAAGAAAACTATAGTAAAAGTTTAGGTACAGCACTGTATCTTCTAACACTATTGTGTTTTCTTGCACGGCCCTTTGCTGTTGCCTTCAGACAAGAAGCAGAGTTCTTCCCTGTCTATTATCCCGGATTTTAAAATCATTGCCTAGGTGTGAGCTCCACCTGTTTCCTCTGGAAACTTTGCATTGGTTACTCTAGTAGAGATAAACCATTTTGATTTTATTATCTGGAAGGCTGCAGCAATGGGTTGTGAGGGAAACACAAGTGTGTGTCTTTAATTTCTGAATTGTTATGCTATACTATGCATATCCAGTGATACATAGTTCACTTGATACTCATGGAAATTTCTTCTCTTTACAGAAGGACACTCCGAAGTGGGGAAGTGCTTTCTGCAATGTCAGCAGCAAGAACCTCTGCGGACATGAGTTTTGTAGGAGACACGCAGCATACGCTGTCTCCAAGGATGATCTCCGGTATTGGGACCCTCAGGTATGTACTGTGTGCACTAACCTGATTAATGAGACATTTAAATAGCTAGGAAGAAGCTTCGTACCTGGGTAAGGGGCTTCCAAAAGTACACTTCTGGCCCTTATCTTCCAAGTGAGAAGATGAAGGCGTATCTTTTCCCTAAGGCATCAGCTGATGCAGTGATTCCCCAGCCTCAAGAGGAGATCCCCTAAGTTCAGATCCAGGTGGATGCTGAAGTCGCGGTCGCGATGCAAGACATCCAGCTAAATGACAGGATATCTGATGTGGACGGGTGTCAGGAGGAAGACCTCCTTGCAAAAGCCCAGGATGAAGTTCAAGCCCCTCTACATCGGCCGGTCTCCCAGTAGAGCTGGGACAGGCCCTCTCTTCTATTGTTGGAATGATCCAACAAATGCAGAAGGAGAATCAGGAGAAGGCGGCTGCAATGGAACTGCGAATGCAGTGCCTTGCAGAATCACATGGGCCCCAGAAAAGCTCAATGTGAAAGACCTTCCTTTGTGCTCGGATGCTAACCCATGGAGGTATGCTGAGCACATGTCGATGACGACTGGAAAGATCGTCATCTCGGATATGCTGGGCTCAGTTCCCCTGGAGGGTGGAATTCTGGCCCAGCAAGGCACCATATCCGGACTGTTATGTCCGGCTGAGGAAGGAACCAGCTTCAAAGGAGGAGGCAGAGCCGAAGGAGGTCATAGTGATGACCATGCTAAGGCTCAAGCTCTACTTTCATCTTCGATGAAAGAGAGGGGCTTCTCTAACTCAAAGGTAGCTGCATTGAATAGGAAGCTCCTTTCCTTTGTGTCCTCGCCTACTAGAGCCTTCCCCCTTTTACAGAAAGGGTTTCTGGCTGTACTAAAAGCAATCGAGGCCGGCAAGTCTTGCCCCTCCCTAGAGGAGTGTAAACCCTTGTCGCTGGCCCTGCCTATGGACCACAAAGATTGGAAGGACGTCCATCTTACGTTCTAAGTGGGAAAGTTGGAGGCTGATATTGCCGGACGTCAGTTCGGCAAGGACCTCCCTAAGCTGTCTGACTTTCTTTTGCGAAGTGAGTTCGATACAAAAGAAACACTGACTGCCTCAATGTCTCTTCAGACTACTCTCGAGACGATGGCAAGTGACCCCAAGGTCCATGAAATGTTCATGGTAGTGGCCAAGCCTCATCTGGCCACAGTGACGAAGGACCTTTATGGCTTCGTCAAGGCAAGGAGAGCTTGTAGGGAGTTCGTGTTTACCTCGGCTACAGTGAGGCACGAGCTAAAGAAACTAATCTCCTCCAACATTTGGGGAAAAGACCTTTTTCCCTACCGACTTGGTCAAAGAAGTTTTTGATAAAGCCACCTTGGAGAATAGAAACCTTCTCCAGAAGTGGGACCTGGCTATCAAAAGAAAGTCTTCCCCGGATGAGGGTCCTCAACCAAAGAGGAAGACTATGAGGACTAGGCTACCGTCTCGGCCAGCCAAGCCTCTTAGACAGCAACAGCAACTGCAATTGCCATTGCCCCCAGTGCCCCAGATCGTGGCACAAACCCCGACCACCTTTCAGTGGGTACCCCAGGCCGTGTCGACACAGTCCACGGCATTCACCCCAGCGTTCGAAGGGCAATCTACTTCCTTCCGAGCAAAGCCTAGAGGAGCAGCCAGAGGCTCGTCTAGACGCCCCTCAAGGGGAAGGGGATTCAGGGGTGGTCGTGGTCAGGACGGCAGTCCAAGTGAGGTGATACCGGTAGGAGGGAGACTTCTGAAATTTCGGGATCGGTGGACCTTCGATCCCTGGGCCCACAGCCTACTCAAGAATGGATTGGGCGGGAGCTGGTACAGCACTCCACCCCCGTACCTTCGGTTTTTCCAACACTCCACCCCCGTTATGGAGGAGTACGTTCAAGAACGGTTGGAGAAAAAGGGTGAAGCCCATCAATTTCTAAGGGAGGCTGTTTTGTGTTCCCAAGAAAGACTCGGAAAAGCTCAGAGTCATTCTGGACTTGTCGCCACTTAACAAGTTCATAGTGAATTGCAAATTCAAAATGCTAACACTGCAACACATAAGGACCTTACTGCCCAAGAGGGCATATTCCGTCTCTATAGACTTGTCAGATGCCTACTGGCACATTCCAATTAGCCATCGACTCTCCCCCTACCTAGGGTTCAGGCTACAGCGAAGACTATACGCCTTCGGAGCCATGCCATTCGGGCTAAACATAGCCCCAAGGATTTTTACGAAGCTTGCGAGCGTAGCTCTCAAACAATTTCGCCTAAAGGGAATTCAGGTAGTAGCCTACCTGGACGACTGGTTGGTGTGGGCAGCATCCGAGACAGAATGCTTGCAAGCTTCCAGTCAGTGATCCAGTTCCTAGAGTACCTAGGCTTCAAGATCAACAGAAAAAGTCTCGACTTTCTCCATCTCAAAAGTTCCAGTGGCTAACATCCACTGGGACCTTTTGTCACACCGTTTCTCCACCCCAGCGAAGAAAAGGAAGGAGATAGCGGGTTCTGTCAAGAGACTTCAAGATTCCGAAAGGATATCAAGACACGAGCAGGAGAGAGTACTGCGCTCTCTCCAGTTTGCTTCGGTGACAGACCCAGTGCTAAGAGCACAGCTAAAGGATGCAATCGGAGTTTGGAGAAGTTATGCATCAAACGCGTGAAGAGATCTGAGAAGACCAGCCGCTTCGGCTAAGTACTCTTCTCAGGCCTTGGTCCCAAGCCAGACATCTAAAGAAGTCAGGTTCTTCTTCAGCCACCTCCCCCGTCGGTGACGATTCACTCAGACGCCTCAAAGGAGGGATGGGGAGGTCACTCTCATCGGAAAAAAGTCCAGGGGACTTGGTCCAGGCTATTCAAGACCTTTCTCATAAAACTTTCTAGAAGCTAGGGCAGTGCTCCTTACCTTAAAGAAAGTCTCCCCGCGTCATTCGTTCCACATAAAGTGGTAATAGACAGCGAGGTAGTTGTAAGATACTTGAATCGACAAGGATCGAGGTCACCACCTCTCAACCAGGTGATGTTGGCCGTCTTCCGATTGGCGGAAAAGAAGAAGTGGTACCTGTCGGCAGTTCACCTTCAAGGAGTCCGCAATGTGACAGCGGACGCTCTATCCAGGTTCACACCGATAGAGTCGGAATGGTCCTTAGACGCAGGATCATTCTCCTTCATTCTGAATCAGTCCCAGAACTGCAGATAGACCTCTTTGCGACGAAAGACAACAAGAAGTTGCCCCTGTACGTGCCCCGTACGAGGACCCCTTAGCGGAAGCAGTGGACGCGATGTCCCTCGACTGGAACAGATGGTCCAAGATTTATCTGTTCCCTCCTCACAACCTTCTGTTGAGGGTCCTCAACAAACTGAGATCCTTCAAAGGGTAGCGGCAATAGTGGCCCACAAGTGGCCGAACAGCGTGTGGTTCCTCCTGGCATTGGAACTGTAGCTGAAGTTTGTACCACTACCAGATCCAGTTCTGACCCAGCGAGTCCAGAAGTCAACTGTCTGCGCTTCATTACAGAAAACCCGGACCCTGCAGTTCATGATTTTCTCTCCCTAGCGGTGAGAAAGCGTTTCGGGATTTCGAAAGCCAGTATAGACTTCATTGAGGAATATAAATGCAAATCTACAAGAAGGCAATATGAGTCATCTTGGAGAAAATGGGTGGCCTTTTGTCAAGGCGAAGATTCCGCAGGAGATCTTGACAGACTTCTGCTTATCTTTTTTCCCCACCTCCATGGTCAAGGGTTGGCACCGAACACGATTTCAGCGTGTAAGTCTGCTTTGACAAGACCCATTCTATATGCCTTCCAGGTCGACCTAGGTAACGAGATCTTTAATAAAGTCCCGAAAGCCTGT
>NC_090752.1:21477636-21480136 GCF_036898095.1 Palaemon carinicauda
ACCATTTCACCACCAGCTTCAAGCAATTCTTTTGGTACTCCATCTGTTCCTGTTGTTTTCTCACTTGGCATAGCTATAACAGCTTTTTTCACTTCTTCTATCAAGAGATCTTGTGTTTCCTGTATGTTTCATAGCTCTACTCTTAGTTCTGGATAATCTCCAGTTACCCGTCTCCCAATTCCTTTTAGTTGTTCCTCGCAGTGCGTTTTCCAGATCTTCCCAACATCACCTATTGCTGATACCTTGTTACCATCTGGATCTCTTAGGGCAATTTCATTGTTTTTCCAACCCCTTGTCAATCTGTCTACTGCAGTGAATAGCTCTCTTGAATGGCCGTTTCTGAAACATTCCTCACATGTTTTACACAGGTCTTCTATCCATTTTATTTTTGCTCCTTTGCATTTATTGTCCACTGCTCTGCACTTTTGTCTATAACTTGCTTTGTTTTCGTGGGATGGGTCTTCATTCTTTGTCTTTTTTTTTTTCTTCTCTCCTCTCGTGGTATGCATCCAATACTTCCTCTGTAACCCACTATTGTTTTACTCTCCTTCTTCCTAAAATACTATCTGCTTCCGCCTTGATTATGCCTCGTCCCCGACACCACTTTTCCTCTGTTGTTTAGAGTCCTATTATTGGTTCAAAACGTCCTCCTACTCTTACTTTGAAGGCAGTTTTTACTTCCTCATTCTTCAGCTTATCCTAGATAATACCTCACTAGTTCTTGGTTTCTCCCTCTATCTGTCTGAAATTTGATGTAGACGTTTGAAAGTAGTAGTTCATATGATGTTCCAAAGTCTGCTCCCCTCATCACTTTTGTTCCCATCACTGATGTTCTCTATCTCTTATTCATAAGTACATAATCTATGCAGCTCTTATGAATTCCAACGGGGTGTGTCCATGTGTATCTGTGATGTTCTCTATGATAAAAGTAAGTATATGTTATACCTAACTGCTTACCCGGGCAAAATTCCAACATCCTCTGCCCTCTCTCATTTCTTTCACCCAAGTCGAACTTCCCCATCACAGGCTCGTAGCCTCCCCTGTCATTTCCGATTTTACTGTTGAAATCGCCCATTACCATGACTACATCGCCTGTCTTTGTTTTCTCTATTTCCTCCTCTAATTGTGAATAGAAGTTTTCTACGTCTTCATCTTCTTATGAGCTGTCTGGTGCATATATCTATCTATCTATACGTAAATATATATATATATAAATATATATATATATATATATATATATATATATATATATATATATATATATATATATATATATATATATATACATATATATATATATATATATATATATATATATATATATATTTATATATATGTATATATATATATATATATATATATATATATACATATATATACATATATATGTTTTATATATACATATATATATATATATATATATATATATATATATATATGTATATATATATATATATATATATATATATGTACATATATATACGCACACACACATATATATATATATATAAACACATATATATATATATATATATATATATATATATATATATATATATATATATATGTATATATATATACATATGCATATATATATATATATATATATATGTGTGTGTATATATTTATGTGTATATATATATATGTATATATATACATATACATATATATGTATATATATACATACATATATGTATATATATATATATATATATATATATATGTATATGTATATTTATAGGCAGTATATCTTAGCAATCCATATTTGCCAACGGTTATACTCGTATGAGCGAATGAGCAAATTGGAGTAATGAGAGCTTTGGGTGCAGAGGAAATACCCCCAAAATCTCATGAAGTTTCTGCCAGCAGGGTGATGGATTGGGTCTAAGGCTATGGACAAACTGTCTCTTCGGCTTTTACTCCTGATGCCTGACGGTTGATCTTACCTATCTAACTTGCCTTAGTTAGATAGGTAATGTGCATCACAAGGAACTGGCTATCCTTTGATGTATCTAGCCAATGGATGTAGTTAGGCATGGATACAGAAGATAAAATAATGGCTCCTGTCCCGGGTGTAGCTGCAGGCTAAGAATCTCCTAGTTTATGAATAATAAAGAAAAATTTAAAATAGGTTATTGGAATGTTAGAACCATGAATTAAATTGGGATGTTACAGCAAGTGGAGGGTGAACTTATGAAATATAGTTTGGATATCTTTACCCTAAGTGAAATACGTTGTAAGGGGATTGGCAAGGAAACTCTACACCAAGGCAATATATATATTTACTCAGGAAAATGAGATGGCGTTGGAAGAGAAGGGTAGGAATTGATGGTGACATCAAGAGCAGAAAAGGCATTAACAGAGTGGCGAGCTATAAACCGCAGTGCAATATGAGTATTATAGTTTGCTATGCCCCAACAAAGGATTCCCCTGAAGAAATAAAAGATGAATCCTATGAAGAACTGCAGAGTGTAATAGATGAGATCCCAGACAGAGATAG
>NC_090752.1:21485136-21522636 GCF_036898095.1 Palaemon carinicauda
CATTTTCCGCCAGTATTCCAGTGAAGTAACGTGAACATGGATAGGATTCTGTCCGTCATATCTGAAAGTGTTTCTTTATTGGCAACTACAATTAAACAAAGAGTCCTTTAGAAATTTGCAAAAAATATTGTAGACTTGCAAGGTTTAGATTTCTCTGTCTATTCTTTATATCGAATACAGGTGTAACTACTTATTTTCAAAAGATATATGTCATTGAATATTCTAAATCATGTGTTATCTGAATGTCAAAACTTAATTGCAACGATTTTTTTTAGTATCCATAATTTATGTAAAAAGAATGTAAGTAAAAGTTAACATCTATAAACAAATATATTAGGATCATGGACATTGTTTAAATTTCGAAAATGTTTAGCATCAGACTATTCAACCAACTAATGATCACTGTTCGTTGCTGAGGAGTATAAATGACTAATGAAAGATTCATGAAAGTAATTCAAACGATTTACGAATCGTATCTGTACATAGTTGTCTCTTAAAGTATGGGAATTCATATGTAAGGTTTTTATTCCCTACTGGCAAGGTCAGGCAGCTGATGAGACAAGATATCGCTGTGCTCAGATGTCATGAAACCCGAGTTGACGATCGTTTTATGTTGTTGAGAACCAGGACAAATCCATTTCCAACTTGAAAATATCAATCAAACATATTCTAAAAATGTGCATAGGGTTAGGAGGGTAAATATTAGTGCACAATGAAAGTTTGCTTTTGGAATATTCAACTTTTTATGCATTAGTCCTGTTTGATAGGGGTTATTTGTAGAAACCTTGATTCCCTCGTGTCAATCATGCTACAGTATATTCCTAGTACATAATACACATATGTTACGGGTTATGCATCTATGGGAAATTAGCAGACTTGGTTATAAAGGGTCACTGTTATATATGTCATTGAAACATATGCTCACTTTATTCCTATTAAAAAAAAATTAAGATAAAAAAAAATCTGTGAATTTGGTGTCTGTGATCTCTTGCGAGGTACTCACTGAGGTAGCGTTCCATGCATCTTTCTTTATTCTTTTATGCGGAGGGAGAATTAATTAGAGGAGTTTTCTTAAAGAGCACTAAGGTACTCTTAAAAATAACTCCCTAATAATGCTATAAAGGATTACTGAAATCTTGCCCAGATATATACTTCCCAAATATCCCGTAAATCATAATCTTTGAACACGTAGGTTTCCGAAGATTGTGTTAGTCATCATCTTGTCTATCCTTTAAGAATCATTGAATTTAAGCCTTTTTATGTAAATCAGCATAATGAGTTCCTTGAACATAATAAGTAGCTCCTTATCCCTGAACTTCACACATATTCAATACAATGGTCATTTATTTCCTGGTATCTTTTCCCTCTGATATGCTCAGCAACTAAATTCCTGCATCAGTTGAAAGCCACAATGGAGTAGTGACTGAAGCATATGTTCAGGCTCAAGAGGAATACTAGTCTGAAATTACAAAATATATAAGTCAAGCTCAGTAATTTGGGATAGGACTCTCGTATTAGGCCAAACGTTTGGTTGCTAGCATAACTTAGTCGCTAGTATTGACTGTTATTGTTGTAATTGTTTTCCACTACCATCACTCTTTGAAGTTTAGAGAAGTCATCAGCATGAACAGACACTTTTCAACTAATTTATTCCATTCAGTACGGTAAACATAAGCTAAATGAGCTTTCCTTATGTGAGGGTAACTTGTTAAAGTATGTGCTGGCAAAATGCAGTCTCTCTCTGCCCCTGGACAAGGTGTAATGAAACTTTCTCTGAGTAATGATAAAAATTGCTAAGAAATCTAAGTAAAATCCCATTTAAGTATTCAGAACTTGTTATGATGAAATAAGATATTGACTAAGAACTCGGTAATATTCAATTATATAGATCATATAAAACAACCATAATGGTCATAATGCATCATGTAGTCTGGGAGCTGGGTGAAATTTAATTAACATGAAGCGTACAAAAGGTTTGAGGTGCTTGGGGTGTAGTACTACCCAGCCTTTAAACAGAACAGCCATTCATACGTTCCGGAGGTGATGGGTGTGATAGGGGGAATTTAATTAAAATGAAAGGTACTAGTTCCATTTCTGTGCCAACTGAATATGGACTACACTCTTCATCTACTGTAAGTCTGCAAGGAAAGTAGTAGAAGCCTCAGAAGAAGTAGTAGACATGTTGTCGGCGTTGAGGTTCATGACTTACAGAGCATCCCGGACTTCATCATTCTCTTGATCTGTTGGTACCGGTGGGAGTTAGACCGTCGGTAACTGGTGATCAAATACAGAGGGCACCTCAGCCTTTGGTAAGAGGAGGTCCTTCAGTTCCAATGAAAGAAGATAAGGGGCACCTTGTTTAGAGCTCTACTGAAAGCCTTTTACCCAGTGTCATAGCGTCCTCCGATGTCGATCTCGTACGTCCAAGGAGACATCAGTGTCATAGAAGACAGTATAAAGGAGATCCATGCAAACCTGGTAGTTTGTAGGGTCCCAGATTGCAACAGATCCCTTGGAAACATGGCATTCAGTGTGTTTCCGGCAGGTCTTGTGGCCACAGGGTAACTTGACCCGCCTAGTACAGGTAACCGTTGAACACTCCATGTCATCAGCGACCTGTAAAGATAAGACATTTCATTGAGTACATATAATTAAAAATCATATCTTCTTAAACTTAGTTAGATAGAATAAATCCTAACTTAAATAAACCTACCACTAAAGAATGGCTAAATCTAGAATAGAATTGAAACACATGCCAAACAGCTCAGAAATCTGTAGCAAATTATGAAGCAAAACATATTGACGGTGTGGTAGGAATATGGAGGAAAGAACCACATCAAAGGGAACACCAAAGCCTCCAGAGTAGATCTATCAGAACAGCCTAAGAAGGAGAGTTCACTCATCATACTGCCTAGATCAGCAACAGCTGCCCCTAAGGCGGTGGCAGCAGGGAGGCGGAAACTATATATAGTAGCCAGTAAAAGACTGACCTGTCAATACCCCAGGCATGTCGACACAAGGGGCAGACGCATTTTAAAGTCAACACGTGGAGAGTGAACAGTCCCATAGGGAAGGGTCCACATTCAGGGGAAGTACAGGAATGAAAGGCAGCTAATAAGTGAACCTGCCAAGACCTGATCAATATCATTAATATATGAAAAGTGGAAGTGCAGCCCATAAGATAATGAGAGCCATACAAGATGGCCAGGACGTTATGAATTTTGAATTCAAGGAATGTCCTGACAACCAGGCAGGAACCAGTCGACAAACTCTAGAGGACAATGTTCCTTAGATGTAAGATAGGAAAGAGGAAATGACGAGTCTAAGGCTGCAGCTGAGGTGGCAGAGGGGTTGACCCATAGCCAACACACAGTCAGTGCTAGAAGAACTCAAGCTGACAAGACAGGAAGCAGAGACAGGAGACGATGGCACCTCTGTCTAGATAGGCTAACCCAGCAAGGGAGTCAAGACTCCATAGATAGAGGGATGTCACAAACTGACAAGACTGGAAGCAGAGAGAGAAGATGACACCTCTGCCTAGATAGGCTAACCTGACAAGGGAGTTAAGACTCCATAGCAAGAGGGATATAGCACAAGAAGGGAGGCTGCAGACATAGAACAAGCAATACAAAGGCAGCAGAGGAGGACCCCAAGTAGAACCAACTCTACACCTAGATAGGGTTAGACCATAGGGAGAACTGTGTAGGTAAGCCTAGCCTACCTAGCGGGTAAGGGGAAGCTCAAAAGCTAGGGTGAGATGACTAGACAAGAAGAACATAGTTCCAGTACAGCTAGGTTATGGCTTAACTAGGAAGGGGGAGGGGCAGAGAAACACACAAGGGTGGTCTCTAAGGCGACAGAGAGATTCTAACCTGGGGAGGAGAAAATCTCACCTACCTAGGTCAGGAAAGATAGCTTACAAGACGGCACACTAACAGGCACAAGAAAAGGGGATGAAGGGGGTGGTGATGGGAGACTCAGAAAATGGTGAAGGGGCATGATAAGAAGGCCTAACAGCAACATTAGAACAGTAATAGTGTTCCAAAGGGGCTTCCGTGATAGGGCACAGAGGACAAGTCCTCACAACCAGGCATAGCCTACGAAAGAATAAGAGAGAAGCATAATGGTTAAGGCGACATAAGGAGGTCTACTAGTCAGCATCAGAACAAGGGGTAAGGCGTTCCAATGGGTAAACATAAGTAGACACAGGGAACAAGATCCCAAGATCTGTGCCACATCGCCAAAATTATAGGGTAAGGGGAAAGTAAAAACAGTCACCCTAGGGCAACTGGGAACACTATCCAACTCCCAGAAGGACCTTCAAGATCGCAGCTCCCTGCCATGATGAATCGACAGCATAGGAGGATAGATAGCCTCACCCAACCAGTAAGGTTTAATGAAAGGAGGGTATGGTGCATAGCCTAAGTCCATGCTGATAAAAAACACACAAGAAACACCAAGGAAAGAGCCACCATAAACATAACCATACTTTATACCACACTTTAGAATAACAATATAAAGCATATTCCTAAAGTAAAATGACTAAATAACTAAGCGTTTCTGAGTGATTTTGGATATGTAAAGGCATTGAATGCATGCTGGCATCAGGATAATAAAAGCATGCATTACAATAAAAATACTTGGTGGAGACGTAGAATTCTCCAACACATGAAAAAGCAGGTTCTCAAATTAGTCAATGAAGAAGAAGCTGAAGTATTCACAATCAAAAATCACTCAAAAAGCTAGGAAAACTACAGAAACTCTCCAAGCTAAGCGACATAGATGGCTCTGCGGAGGCAAAATGGTTCAACAAGAAACGTGTTAGTTGTAGCACATTAAGACAGGAAGTTGTAACGGCTCGTCTGCTCACGTATCCTACCCTCACCTTTCCTTCGAAACAAGGTTAACTCTATTCGGGAAGGATAACCGTGGCTTGTTATTACCATGTCCCTAATTTATATGTGATATCAGATCGACAGGGCTCGAGCCCAAACAAAGTACTTACTGATTTAGCTTTGTTAGACTGGAGAAGCATAGTATCTCCAGGGATACATAAACCTACCGATTTTCTGCCATATGGTTATACGGGAGTATTCTCCTCAGTTCGTTAGCTCTACAATTCGAAAACTTCTAAAGATGGTATATCTTTTGTCATGTAAAATATATTGAAATATCAGCAGTGAGCCAGTGATACGAGAAAGTATGTTGTGAGCTTAGGAACACTATGTAACAGTTCTTATCACATAGGTAATAAGACAAGAAATATAGTGCAAGTATACACATGCAGCTATTCATTCTCTTTTATTTCAATCTTTGGAATAATGTTCTCCACAATGTATGAGTTTCTGAACAAAGAAGGTTTAGGATTTTATACTCTAAGCTAACACAAATGTTGACATTAACAATGACTCTCCACTAAGCCTTAAAGGGCTACGTAAGAAAATGTTCTACCGTTTTTCTAAGTATTAAGCATGCATGTCTTTTAAGATAATAACCAGTATATAAACTTGAAAAAAAGAAATTGATTTTCTTATAAAAAAAAAATACTTTACTAGAGTTATAAGGAAGAGTATGTCATATGAAGTAATGATTTTCATGATTTTCACATATTCTCCTAGTTATGGATTAGAATGACAAAAAAGAAATATTCAACTCTCTAATTATCAATGCCTGCTGCAACATTCTTAAGAGGAATATATGAATAACATAAGTCTCAGCAGCATATTGTAATCACAAAAACATACATCTGTTCGGTTTACTTGTTCACTGTCATATTATACGACTTGGATATTAATAATAGTCACTGAAACTGAGTATTTTCAGAAGTCATGTAAGTGGTGCATCAAAACCCTTCACCTTGATCAGAACATCAGATTAAATTCTTACGGAAAAATCAAAATTGAGTACCGAAGAAAACTGTACATGCATGATAACATACTAAGCAATATGTCTACATCATAAGGCACTGTAACATATACAGTATGTATATATGTACGTGTGGGCATATATATTTACGTATATGGTGAGTTTTATGTATACATATACTGTTTGTATATTTATCTGCATATTTTAGATAAACATATATATATATATATATATATATATATATATATATATATATATATATATATATATATATATATATATATATATATATATTTCTACCTCATACTTGGGATCGAACACTAGCCCCTTCTAATGAAAGGCCAGGTCGAAACCAACCATGCCACGAGAGACCATAAAAGAAATTGGAACCTGATGCTCCCTAGCTGTCCGAGGATTTACCTGGCGAGACATCAGTCTCTTACCAGCGAGTTTTACCCAATTTCCCGGCCCACCACGTGACACAATTGGTAGTAATTCATTCAAATTACCCCTAATGAGTCAATATGGATTAATATCAACACAACATCGTGTTCAAATAGAAATAAATTTCTACCTCATACTTGGGATCGAACGCTAGCCCCTTCTAATGAAAGGCCAGGTCGAAATCAACCATGCCACGAGAGACCATGAAAGAAATTGGAACCTGACGCTACCTAGCTGTCCGAGGATTTACCTGGCGAGACATCAGTCTCTTACCAGCGAGTTTTACCCAATTTCCCGGCCCACCACGTTACACAATTGGTAGTAATTCATTCAAATTACCCCTAATGAGTCAATATGGATTAATATCAACACAAAATCGTGTTCAAATAGAAATAAATTTCTACCTCATACTTGGGATCGAACGCTAGCCCCTTCTAATGAAAGGCCAGGTCGAAACCAACCATGACACAAGAGACCATAAAAGAAATTGGAACCTGACGCTACCTAGCTGTCCGAGGATTTACCTGGCGAGACATCAGTCTCTTACCAGCGAGTTTTACCCAATTTCCCGGTCCACCACGTGACACAATTGGTAGTAATTCATTCAAATTACCGCTAATGAGTCAAAATTTATTTCTATTTGAACACGATGTTGTGTTGATATTAATCCAAAAATTTATTTCTATTTGAACACGATGTTGTGTTGATATTAATCCATATTGACTCATTAGGGGTAATTTGAATGAATTACTACCAATTGTGTCACGTGGTGGGCCGGGAAATTGGGTAAAATTCGCTGGTAAGAGACTGATGTCTCGCCAGGTAAATCCTCGGACAGCTAGGTAGCGTCAGGTTCCAATTTCTTTTATGGTCTCTCGTGGCATGGTTGGTTTCAACCTGGCCTTTCATTAGAAGGGGCTAGCGTTCGATCCCAAGTATGAGGTAGAAATTTATTTCTATTTGAACACGATGTTGTGTTGATATTAATCCATATATATATATATATATATATATATATATATATATATGGATATATATATATATATATATATATATACATATATATCAATACATATATATATATATATATATATATATATATATAAATATATATATACACACACACATATATATATATATATATATATATATGTATATGTGTGTGAGTGTTTGTTTTCCTCTCTCCCTCTTCAGGTTAAGGAGTGTGGCATTTCTTTTCTATGTGGAGGAACATGTGCTGATGTTAGGTGAAGTACCTACCCCTCTTGCCAAGTTAGGCTAATGAGGAAGAACAGGAACAGTCCTTCTTCTGAAAATGATTACCACTGAAGAAGCTGTTCCCAAAAAGGGGGATCTTTATGAAAGAGCAATAGATGGTCATATTACACCTTGCCTTTCATACAGCACACACTTCACCTCTTTTGCTTTGTGATCCTCTTTATTTTTTCCTAGTGTTTCATTGGCCTCAACCAATACAGATGACCAAGAATGATCCTGTGGAAGGTGGAATACAAAGGAAAGGTGATTCTCAGCTTCTTCTCCAGCTGAGGGCAGCAGGGGCTGAAAAAGAACTAACAGGTGTTGCAGGAAAAGGAACATTCTGTTACTTGTCCTCAGACAAAGAAGGGACATAGGGTATCTTTGGGATCGTGCAAGGCCAACTCAACATTATAATAATACTGAAGTGAATACAAAATTATTTCTTGGAAATCGGTAATGGACAGATTTTTCCTAACTATCCTCTACTTGGAGTACATGACGAAGGAGTACAGATTGGTAAGCTGGAGCAGGTATGACACAGTGTTTTTCATCCAACGGACTGACATCCTCACAATCACCTGATAATTAATCAACTGGTCAGAGACATTCATACCCTAATGTAATTGGTGTACTGCTGCAAGACCTTAGATTTTTCCTTGATTATTTCTTCATTTGCAAACCCCACCACCTCATCTTTTCTGTTCCCCTTTAAATATCTGGGTTATATACCTGGATTAAGAGGCTCTTTTTCCATTTCAACATTCCTTTGTTGAGTGATAGAGGCTGTTTAGAGACATAAGCCTAGAGATACCTACATATTCAGGTTTGACAGGGTGAATGATAATCGAATTACATTTAATATCCTTTAGTATAGCCCATCTGTTAAACAGGTAAAACTGCTTCCCTATCACCTTAAAACACCTGCGTCATCTTATTCGTTTTATTTCTTGACAATGTTGATTACAATAATACATAATTACATTGAGCTCTTTTGCATTTCATCTCTCATGTAGGTGGTGCAGTCACCATTTTTTTTCCCGTAAAGTATGTAATAAGCTTGTACAAAAAAATTAAAAAGTTTGAAGAAAGCTAGTGAAATGGTTGGGATAGACCCCTTCATACCAGGTAAAAAAAAAAAATTAAGGAATGCATAGGTGATGGGCAAGGGTCCTCAGTTAACCCCTCCTCATCTTCGATGCTTGGTCCTGGCACACTGCGGGACCATTAGTAAGATGATATTCATTACCTTCAACATTATCTGCTTTGCTGCTCAAATTTCCTGATACAGTGGAATGGCTTTCAGGAAAAAGAAGTTTTGAAAAGCTGGAACCTTTCCTTCTCTTCTTCCACGACAATGTCTCAATTGTCCAATTAAAAATACTGATCTCTCATAACATTATTCATTACTGCATGCACATCATCAATACCCTCATAATCATCCTCGGTTTCTACTTCACTAATTTCATAATCACTATAATTCTCTCCATCTGTATTTTCATCTTCATCTCTGCTTTCTTTCCCACCTTTATTTTCACTCTCCTCTTCGTCATCAGATATATGTTCTTTTGTCGAAACATCACTGTCACTTTTGGGTTCCATAATACTACCTGATTTTATAGGGTTAAGTTTCAGCTCTTGTACTGGCTTCTACTTGAACATAACTGTTACCAATACCAACCTCCAGATGCCTTGCCACATATTTTCCCTATGGCGTAGTACCAGAACACCCTTGTTTATTTTACGCTTGAATTATAGAAAATCTATTGAAGAGTCAAACCTGAAGGTTTAAGAAAAAAGAATGAGAAAAATAATGGAGAAAATCAAGACAATCAAGACACACGAGACAATTGAGAGACAGCGGCACTGTTAGGGATACTGTTGACAAATGTGCGACTGCCGAGAGACTAAGGCTGAGGGAGTAACATGCCTGGACGTAGAATACGTTCAATAGCACTTCGTGTTCAGGAAATGGTCACTTTAGTTTGTCGCTTTTCCTGTAAATGTGTTGGAACTGATGGTAGTCTTCCTGATATTGAAGAAAAAGATCCACGGAAGAACATATAGATTACCAGGTGGTGGTCTTTACTTAGTGGGGGATCCTGCTAAAGATTCTTCAATATGGTGACCCTTCCCATTATGAGGTTCCCTCAGAGGAGTAATGTGTTCCTCTTATCATTCTATTCATTGGGCTCACTCAATGTAGTAGAGGACACCCTATCCAGGCAGACATTCATGCATAAGGAATGTACACTGGACCAGAGTTCTTTTTAGGAGGTTTTGGAGCTACAATCAACCCTTCATATTGCCCTAGGGTGGGATAACTCCTAACCTACCAACTCACTGCCTATTGTGGACGCCCAGTCGACTAAGACACCAAGTCTTGTCTAATATTTTTACTTGGTTTTGATCACAATATAAGTATTTTACTATGATAAGAACATGTTTCAGCAAGTGTACAGTACATGTGCACACGTATACTACATATTGTACACTTGTAAGGCTACAGTAAAGTACAGTCCATAACACTGGTCATCGGACACTTATAACAAATACTGTTTTTGGCCTTGAGCCATGTCATCCTGAAAGATGTTCCTCATCGGCAGCTTCTACTTGGGATATTTCTGCGAGTGCTATACTAGAGAAATTTTACCTGAGAGGTATAACAAAATTTTTAACCTCCAGAGCGAATATTCTGAGGGATATAGTGTATAAATCAGTGATGTGTTAGTAACAAGCCATGGTTATGCTTCCCCGAATAGAGTTAACCTTGTGTCGAAGGATAAGGGATGGGGTAGGAAACGTGGGCAAAAGAGCCGTTACAACTCCCGATCTCATTTTCTGTTGAACCATTCCCTTCTGCAGTGCCATCTTTGACGGTCACTTGGAGAGTTTCTTCCTGTTTTTCTTACTTTTTGAGTGTTTTTTTATCATGGATCCTTCAGCTTCTTCCTCATCAATTACGTTGAGTACCCTCATTTTTGTGTGTTGGAGAATCATGCATCTCCTCCATGTGTATTTTTCATTTTACATGCTTTTATTGTGCTATGGCTGGCATGTGGCGGCCGCCATTGCATCATGTTATCAAATCACTTAGAAATGCTAGTTATTTAGTTATATTATTGTAGAAATATGTTTTACATTTTTTACAGTGTGGTATGATTATGGGTATCCCACTATCTTTTTTGGTGTTTCTTGTGTGTTTTTATCAGCATTGACTTAGGCTAGCTAACTACCCTAGCCGGCGCCGATGCCTGATAAATTTTCACTTATGCACCATCCCCTACTTTCACCTAACCTTACTGGTTTGGTGAGGCTGTCTATTCTCCTATGCGGTCGACTTGATATGGCGAGGAGCTGCGGTCTTGAAGGTACTTCTGGAAGTTGTATAGTCTTTTCAGTTGTCCTAGGGTGACTGTTTTCAATTTACCCTTAGCATATATGTTTGGAGAGGAGTCACAAGTCTTGGGATCTTTTTCCTTGTGTCTACTTATGTTTACCCATTGGAATGCATCACCCTCTGTTCTAATGCCGACAGTTAGACCCCCTTGTGTTGCCTTAACCATTCTTAGGTTTCCCTCTTAGTCTTTGGTAGTCTATGCAGGATTTTGAGGACTTGTCCTCTGTGCCCTATCACTGCAGACCCTTTGGAACACTATTCCTGTCATGCCACCTCACCAATTTCTGAGTCTCCCATCACTACCCCCTTTTTCATTACCCTTGTGCCTGTTAGTGTGCCTACCTGCTGTGGAACTTTGTTCCCATCCCTGTCTAGTCAGTGCGAGGGGAGAGCGAAGATACAAAGGATAACATATACAAAAAAGAGAAATGTCGTTACTATGTACGCTCCTGTGACACATGGGTGGTACATGGCTCTCCCCCTAAAAATAACGTACTGTTCATGTTAAATAGGGCGTCCTGATCTAGAGAGGTGAACTGTATGCGGGTCATCTGGCAGGAGATAAGAGGGATTTAGACGATCAATGGAGACCCAGTCTTCTTTGCCACGAATGTTTAGTAGGAATGCTTTTGGATTGCATCGTATTACAAGGAAAGGGCCCGTGTAAGGGGGCGTTAGCGGTGGCTTGCTAGTGTCGTTGCGTAGGAAGACATGTGTTGCCGGTATGTGAAGCTTCGCTGGGGGCTTGTAAATCTGGTGCCATGGAGTAAATTTTCCCACGACATGACATATGCGCTGGATGTCATCAGAGGAGGTTGCAGAAGGAAAAAATTTGGCAGGGACGAGCAACAGGTCACCATACACCATTTCAGCTGCCGAGATGTCCAGGGCGTCTTTAGGAGTGTTCCTTAGTCCCAGGAGGAACCAGGGAAGCTGAGTAAAACTAGTTGGAGTCCTTGCAGCGTGGCATCAAAGCTGCTTTGAGGGTGCGATGAAAACGTTCAACCATTCCATTGGCAGCGGGGTTGTAGGCAGTTGTCTGATGTAGGGTGATGCCCAAGAGATTCGCTAATGATGTCCACAATAGAGAGGTCAAAGTGGTACCCATGTGAAAAGTAATATGCTCAGGGATACCGAATCTTGCTATCCATCCTGAGAGTAAGGCAGATGTACATGAGGCGGATGGTGCAGTTTCCTTGGGAATGGCTTCAGGCCAATGAGTGGAGCGGTCGATGACGGTAAACAGGTAACGATGTCCTTGTGATGTGGGTAGAGGGCCTACAACGTCGACGTGAATGTGGGCGAAACGATGGTGAGGTTAAGGAAAGGTGCCCACTCCTGAATCCATGTGTCGATGTACTGTGGAAGTTTGGCAGGAAGTATAGGCATGGACCCAATCTTCAGCATCCTTAGTAATGCAGTGCCAAATGAACTTTATCTTCAGCAGCTGTGCAATAGAACGGCGCGAGTGATGTGAAAGGCTGTGAATGGAGTCAAACACCTGTCGGCGCATGGGAGCAGGAATCCACAGTCGCAGTCTACCAGTACTGACGTCACAGAGAAGGGGGGGATGTTGGATTCATCGAGGGGGACGTCATCCCAACGGAGGGATGTGCAGGATGTCTTACATGCTTGATACTCTGGATCCTGTCGTTGGGGTTCAGCCAAGGCGTTGAAATCCAATCCCAGTTGAACTGCGGCCAACTTGTTTGTTGACAGGGCATAAGCAACGGGATTCATTTTCCCAGAGACGTGTTGAAGGGTGCAATTGTATTCAGCCAGGGCGGAGAGATATCGGCGTTGACTGGCGGACCAGGTGTCAAACTATCAAGTGAAGGCGTGCACCAGAGGCATGTGGTCTGTGCGAATGACGAAGGGCGTACCTTCTAAGAAATAGCGAAAGTGACGGACAGCCAAGTGCACCTCCAGCAATTCGCGATCGAAGGTAGGATAGTCCGATTCTGCCTTGGACAATTTTTTGCTGAAGAAGGCCAATAGGTGGGGTGAGCTGTTGAACACATGTTCGAGTACTGCACCAATATTGACGTCGCTGGCATCGTTGGAGAGAAGGAGAGGGGCCTGTGGGACAGGAAAAGTGAGAGCAGCAGCGGTTGATAGGTCATTATTTGCGTTGCAGAAAGCCGCTTCTTGAAAGGGGCTTCACTTCAGGCCTTTTGGCTTGCCCTTGAGGGAGGCGTAGAGGGGAGCAAGAGTGGCGGTAATGGCTGGCAGAAAACGGTGATAATTGTTGATCATGCCAAAGAATTCCTGCAGTGCTTTGACGGTCGAGGCCGTGGGGAAGTTCTGAACGGGTGCTCCCTTCTCATGGAGGGGATGGACTCCTTCATGAGTGATGCGGTACCCTAAGAACGACACTTCGTTGGCGCCATAGGTACACTTGTCGTACCAGACTAAAAGGCCGTTTTGTTGCAGGCGGTCGAGCAGGATGCGCAGGTGACGGAGGTGTTCCTCTTTTAAGGAAAAAAACACAAGTATGTCGTCCACGTAACATACACAGAAGGAGAGGTCCCCTAAGATGCCATCCATGAGACGTTGAAAAGTGGCCTCAGCATTACGAAGGCCAAAACTGGAGTAATTAAAGGTGTATGTACCGAAGGGAGTGGTGATGGCGGTCTTGGGGATGTCTTCTGAGTTCATAGGCACCTGACAATACCCCTTCAGGAGGTCGAGCGTGGAGAAAACCTTCACTTTGTGCAGGTAGGAGGTCACGTCGGCGATGTTTGGGAGTTGGTAGTGATCCGGTTCTGTTTGCATGTTCAGGCGCCTGTAATCCCCACATGGACTGAGGGAGCTGTCTTTCTTCAGGACAATGTATAAGGGCGACGACCATGGGCTGGAGGCCTTTTGGCAATGGCCCATTTCTTCCAAATCGGCGAACGTCTGTTTGGCGGCTGCCAATCGATCCCTTGCCAGACCGTTGAATTTGGCAAAGACTGGGGGTCCCGTCATCTTGATATGGTGATAAATACCGTCTTTGGAAGGAACCGTGGTCGTTTGGCGAAGTTCTGTATAGAAAGCTTCTGGGTATGACGTGAAGAGGTGGGCATAGGCATCCGTGGGTCTGCTGATGTGGAGAGCGAGGATGGAGGGAGCGTGTTGAAGAGGTGTCGACAAGTATGAGTCTGCATTGACCAATAGTTGGTGTTATGTATTATTGTAATAATGTACTATGTTATTTCAAGTGTTGCAGGTATTGCGCAACATTGCATCATATTGCATGAATAAAACATGTTATGCTTTGTACATAAGTGTAATGATTTGTTTTGGTATTAGGATTCAAACATTTGTTGGTTACCTCAGAGATAGGATGTAATTCTTTATAGTTTTGTACTGGAATAGGATTTAAGTCTTCTCAGAGCGATGCTCTTTTGTTTAGCAATGTTTTGGTTTTGTCAGATTGTGTATGACGCTCCACACACACTTAGGAGTCGGCTGTCACAGAGCAATGTAGCCATAAGTTTATTAAACTTGTATTTTAAGAATACCAACGTATCATTAAATCCCACCAAGAAACATTGACGACAAAAGAGGGGATCAGCTGAGAAATAATTACTAACAATTCTTCATCTATGTTCCAGGTAATTATTGTTCTGAAGAAGTTGAAGGAACATAATATTAGAGTAAATAAGAACAAATGTATTTTAGAAGTTGATTCAGTGGAATACTTAGCTTTTGTAATAAATGGCAAGGGTATTCACAAAACTAAAGAGAAGATTAAAGCTGTACAATCAACAAAAGTGCCAGAAAATGTTAAGGAATTACAATCATTTCTAGGTTTAGTAACATTTTATGGGAATTTCATTCAGAATTTGTCTACAATTGCACATCCATTGTATAATCTGTTGAATAAGGGTGTAGAATGGAAGTGGACAAAAGAGTGTCAGGAATCTTTTGAAAGAATCAAGCAGGAAATAACATCACCTACATTCTTAGTACATTATCAAATGGATTTACCAGTTAAATTAGTATGTGATGCATCAAACATGGGTTTAGGTGCAGCATTATCTCATGTAATGCCAGATGGAACAGAAAAACCAATTGCATTCACTTCTAGAGTGAAGGCAGAAAAGAATTACTCTCAAATAGAAAAGGAAGGTTTAGCATTAGTTTATGGAGTTAAAAAATTCCATATGTATCTTTATGGTAGGAAAAAGTTCACACTTGTTACAGATCATAAACCTTTATTAGCAATATTGGGTCCAAAAGCAAGTTTACCTACGTTGGTAGCTGCAAGACTACAGCGTTGGGCAGTTACGTTAGCAGTGTACCACTATGATATAGAATACCGTCCAACATCAAACATGGGTAATGCAGATGCTTTATCCAGATTACCCGTAGACAAAGCTCCAGAGGAGTATAATGACAGTGTTCTGTTAATTTCTGTATATGATGTACCAATAACTGCAAAAGATGTAGCACACAGTACCAAGAGAGACCCAGTACTTAGTAAGGTTTTGGAGAGTTTAATGACAGGTAGGGACTTATGTGGAAAAGAGGAAAATTGTAAACCGTATAAGGATATATGGTATGAACTGAGTGTAACACAAGGAATAGTGATGAGAGGTTCAAGGGTAGTTATTCCTAATTCACTGAGAAATAAGGTTTTGTCTGAAATACATGCTGATCACCAAGGTATAGTAAGATCAAAGTCAATTGCAAGAACTTTTGTATGGTGGCCAGGTGTAGATAAAGATGTGGAATCTTATATAAAGAATTGTATGAATTGTGTTATGCAACAGAGCAATCCCCAATTTGCTAGAATGCACCCGTGGGAGTTACCCAGGTATCCATGGCAAAGAGTGCATATAGATTTTGCAGGTCCTTTTTTAAATTACTTGTTTTTGATAGTAGTAGATGCTTACAGTAAGTGGCCAGAAATTATCCCAATGAAGACAACAACGTCTTACGCCACAAAAAAAGATTTAATGCAAATTTTTTCAACGCACGGTATTCCAGAAAGAATTGTTACAGATAATGGTCCACAATTTACCTCACAAGAGTTTAAAGAATTTTGTAATATCAATGGTATAAAGCATACATTTTCAGCTACATATCATCCATCTACTAATGGAGAGGCTGAAAGATTTGTCCAAAAGTTTAAACACAATATGAAATGTAGAAAAGCAAATTCAGGTAATATATTTTTGCCTGTATCAAAATTCTTATTGTCTTATAGAACAACGCCGCACAGTACAACAGGCATGACACCCTCAAATTTGTTGATGGGGAGGAGGATAAGGTGTAAGTTAGATTTGTTGTATCTAAGTTTGCAAAGTGGTTTAGAAGATAAAGGGTATAAACAAGTAGTAAAGCTTCCCAATGTAAGACATTTTTTACCTTTGTCTGATGTCATGGTAAGATCGTACAACACTCCAGAGAAGTGGGTACCAGGAGAGATTGTAAGAGAGATAGGAAATTTACATTATGAGGTTCGCGTTGGTGATAATGTTGTAAAACGTCATGTTGATCAATTACAGCCGTTAAACAGAAAGACAGTAGAGCATGTGAATATTAGAGATGAGAAACTTAAAGAAGTAGTTAGATCAAATGAGTCAAATATTAACCAAGATGCTCCAACATCCAATGTAGATTCAGAACCAATTCATGTACCAGTACAAGATGAGGTTAAAGTGCTTCCTAATAGGATTCACAGAGGAAAGCCCCCTGAGAGATTAGATTTATGAAGATTTTTACAATGTCAAGTTAAGGGAGAGGAGACTGTTATGTATTATTGTAATAATGTACTATGTTATATCAAGTGTTGCAGGTATTGCGCAACATTGCATCATATTGCATGTATAAAACATGTTATGCTTTGTACATAAGTGTAATGATTTGTTTTGGTATTAGGATTCAAACATTTTTTGGTTACCTCAGAGATAGGATGTAATTCTTTATAGTTTTGTACTGGAGTAGGATTTAAGTCTTCTCAGAGCGATGCTCTTTTGTTTAGCAATGTTTTGGTTTTGTCAGATTGTGTATGACGCTCCACACACACTTAGGAGTCGGCTGTCACAGAGCAATGTAGCCGTAAGTTTATTAAACTTGTATTTTAAGAATACCAACGTATCATTAAATCCCACCAAGAAAAATTGACGACAAAAGATGGGATCAGCTGAGAAATAATTACTAACAATTCTTCATCTATTTTCCAGGTAATTATTATGGTTAATAGAAACTTCCTATCAAGTCATACTTAAAAGTTGGTGGGCGACATCGACCAGAAGGTGGATAGGGGAGACGAAATCCTCACCGAGGATTGGCAATGTGACATCAGCAATGAGAAACTTCCAATCAAATTTACCGTTTCCAAATGATAATGTGAGGTTCTCGTAACTGTAGATGGGTATCGCAGATCCGTTGGCAGCTACCAGGCGGACGTTGGCAGACTTAGACAGACTACGTCATGTCCTGAAGAGTTGCCTTGGCAAAAGAGAACGACAAGCACCCGTGTCTACCAAAAATTGCATGCCCGTTCCTGCATCATGTAAAAAGAAAAGATTAGAAACAAGGGAGGCCCCCGCCATGAGCGATGGCCTACTTACACGTTTTTTGGCCACTGACAATCCTTGGCACATTTTTTTGCGGCAGCGCCGAATCTGGAGTGGTAGTAGCAAAACTGCGGCCGATGGGTGGCATTTAGTGGCTCTAGACGTCATTGGTTGGGATGTGAGCGAGTGGTGGGTGATGGGTGGCTTTGTCGCCGCTCTGGCATGTCACAGGGTAGGCATATGTGAGCTACGGCATTCACGCCAGCTTCGGTTGACTTTGAATAGATGCCCTATTCATAAGGAGTGGAGGCGTTGACGGAGGTCTTGAAGGTCGTGAAGTGGCTGTCCATAAGGGCGTCGGCTTTGGTCATTAAGTCCTTTGAGGGTAAACCATCGACATCGGGTACGGCAGCGCGTACAGGTTCTGGTAGACGGTGTACCCAAAGGTCAGCAAGTAGGTTCACTTCACGAGTAGAGCCGTCTGCGGCAGGTTACAGTCGAGCGATACTGGTCATTTCCCTGAGGGCGAGCGAAGCTCTTTGATCCCCCAACGGTTGATGAGAAGGCTGTAAAAGCTTTGCTATACAGGCCGCTGGCGACGGCGAGTACTGCTGCAGAAGGTATGTTTTGAGGGCATCATACGCTATAGGGGTGTCTCCTTGTTCACAAAGCCAGTCGGAGATTTCCAGGAAGGTGTCCTCAGGTATCGCCGCAAGAACATAATCTGCTTTGGTAGTTGAGCGAGTCACGCCCTTGATGCAGAACTGGACTTCTGTGCGCTGAAACCAAGCAAACGCCTCTCCGCTGGCGAATAACGAAAGTTTGAATGGGGCAGAGTCAACTTCCGTGGAGTCCGCCATAGTAACAATGAGGTGGGGGAAGGCGGGAGGAACGAGTCGACTTCCGGGGTCACCAATGTGACGGGACAAAAGTAGGTCGTGACTCAGGGGCGGGATGAATGCAACTGAGTAACTTTATTACAACACATCGAGTATATATACACACAAGGTCTAGCTAAGAAGGTCACAAAATACAGACATTCTATTTCTTGTCAAACCGACAACCGGTTCTGTTAACAGATAACAATGGAACATTCAGACAGGCTAAAACAAGTTACTGTCGGCGCGAGGGGAGAGCGAAGATACAAAGGGTAATATATACAAAAAAGAGAAATGTCGTTACTATGTACGCTCGTGTGACACACGGGTGGTACAATCCCTTGCCTGGTTAGCCTATCTAAGCAGAAGTGTTGCCTTCTGTCTCTGCTTCCAGTCTTGTCAGCCTGTGTTCTTCTAGCACTGGCTGTGTTGGCCATGGGTCTTTCCCTTTACTGCCTAAGCTGCAGCCTTAGACTAATCATCTTCTCTTTCCTACCCTCTCCCATATCTGAGGGACATTGTCCTTTGGAGTTGGTCGGTCACATCCTGGCCATCTTGTACAGCTCTCATTATCTTATGGGCTAAACCACCACTTTTCATAAGTTAATGATAATGATCAGGTCTTGGCAGGTTCACTTTTTAGCTGCCTTTTATTTCTTTACTTACCCTGAATGTGGACCGTTCCTTATGGGATTGTTCAATCTCTCCCTGTTGACTTTACAATGTCTCTGCCGCTTTGTTTCTACAAGCCTGGAGTATTGACAGATCAGTCTTTATCTTGGCTACTAGAAATAGTTGCCACCTTCACCAAGCTGCTGCCGCCTCTGGGCCAGCTGTTGCTGGTCTAGGCAGTCTGATGAGTGAACTTGCATTCTTAGGTGGTTCCAATAGACCTACACTGGAGGTTCTGGTGTCCCTATGATGTGAACCTTTCCTCCATATTCCTACCGCACTGTCAAATAGTTTGTTTCATAAATCTCCATTGATTTCTGAGCTGTGTCTTGATTAGTTTTAATCTTCAGCCATATTTAGGGAGTAGGTTTATTTGGGCTAGATTTTTTCTCTCAAGCATACAAATACACTTACTTAATTTTAAAAAGATATATCTAATGGTACGTACTCATTTAAATTTTTTTCTTCTTTACAGGTCGCAGGATATATGGAGGTAGGGGGTTTCCAGAAGAGATCTCAACAAGGTGCCCCTTATCTTCCTTTTCTGGAACTGAAGGACCTACTCTTTCTTAAGGCTAAGGTGACCTCTGTGTTTGGTCACCAGTTACCGACGGTATGAGCAGATCATGCAGATGATGGAGTTCGGGACGCTCTGCAAGTCATGAGCCTGGATGCCAACAACATGTCAACAACTTCTTCTAGGTCTTCAGAAAGGGAGAGGGTCCTGCTGACCACAGAAGCCTCTGAAAAGTCATAGGATGTACATCGGGTGAGTACAGTTCTCAGTGCCTCTTTAGTATTGTTCCCCCATCCCTGCTGCTCAAACTCCAGTTTACACCTATACCCCTATTCCTATGTTAGACAAACCTTCGTTTCCTAGTAACGGGGAACTTATAGTGTCCATGAAAACTTTCATGGAAAACATAACCACCAAACATGAACGTTCTCAAGTGGACCTCATAACTAGGATAGAAGCTTTACAAAAGGCACCTGCTTCTAAGGCTCCCCAAGCTTCAAGCCTACCAGAATGCACAGTTAAGAACCCTTGGTGTTATGCTGAGCATATTGCCTTAAGTGAAAGGTACCTCCACATCGGAGAGGGTTTGGGTTCCAAGCCAGTTGCAGACTTGGAATTCTTCCCATTGATTGATAGATATCCATACTGCTACGTAAGGCTTAACTTGGAAGCGTCAATTAGGGATGATACGATCCCTACGGAAACAATCATCCCTGACCATAGCAAGGCTCAGTAACTTTTGGTTGAGGAGCTGAAGATGGCCGAATTCACTAATACCCAACTTTCTGCCTTTAGCAGAAAGTAGACCCCCTTTGTAGCCCTCAAGGATGCTGTCTTCCATTTCGCCTCTAAAAGTTTAGAGGCTGTAAAGAAAGCAATAGTAGAGGTTGGACCATTTCCAGTTCAAATCTGTCTCCCTAGCCATTCCTTTTTATTCAGAGAGTTGGGAGGATTTCCAACATACCTTTACTGTTGGAAAACTAGATAAAGACATCAGAGGCAAACAGTTTAATGAGAAATTGAATAGATTTCTCGAATCTCTATTAAGTTACGAATTAGAAGCCAAAGAGAGACTATGGGCCTCTTTATCCTTCGAATCTTGTCTAGAAATGCTTATTGGAAACTATTCCAAATCTGATCTCTTCCCTGCCTTGCTGAAGACTCCCCTAACCATGTTTCATGGGAATCTTCGTGTTTTCTTCATAGCCAGGAGAGCATGGTGAGAACACATCCTAGCTGCTGCTATGATCGGTAATGAACCCAGAAAACTGATCGACTCTTCCTCGAGAAATTGGTTAAGGAAGTCATAAACAAAGTGGCTTAGGTGAATAATAGCCTTATTGACAAGTGGGGTATGTCCTCTAAACGGAAATTTACCCCCAGTGAAGGACCTCATCGCAAGGGCAAGAAACCCAGACGACAATTTAGAGGAAGGAAATCCTTTCCTGTTGCAACAGACTGTTGCCGCCATCCCTTAAATTGTATACACGGTTCCCCTGCAGTATGTACCAAAGTCTCCAGCCTTCAACCTAGTGTATGAGAGAGCCACCACCATGTTCCACCCTGCCAGAGCTCAAAAGAAGGCTACCAGTAGTAGGGGAAGGTCTGGAAAAGGCAGTCAATCTAGAGGACGAGGAAGGAAAGACACGGTTAAAGATGCTGGTCCTTCACACCAACAAGGAGGAGCCCCCGGTATGGGAACAACTTCACCTGTTCAGAGATCGATGGGAGTTCGATACCTTGGATCAGAGCACAGTTTCAAATGGAATAGGCTGGAAAAGTAGACAGAAATCTCCCTAGTTCAAGAGGTTCTTCCAACCGACAACCCCATTTTTGGAAAATTATGTACAAGATCTTCTCCCGGAGGGAGTCATCCATTGCACAAAATCCATAATCTTTCAAGGGTGGCTATTTTGTATGCCCAAGAAAGATTCAAACACTTTTCGAACTATTCTGGACTTCGAAAAGTCCATGCTGTCTCCAACTCAAGAATACCAGTGTCTAAGACTTCACTGGAATCTAAAGTCACATGCGCTCTCTCTACCACAAGGCAAGAGAAAGGAAATCGCAATTTCCATCGGGAGCCTTCTTCGTTCAAAAAGTCCTCACCAGACGGCAACGGGAAAGAGTCTTGGGTTCACTGTAGCTGGCTGCCGTGATGGACCCAATCCTAAAAGCAAGAGTCAAAGATACCAACAGAGTCTGGAGAAGAAAGGCATCATATGCTCAGAGAGATCTTCGCTACAAAACTCCGGTCTTGCTGCGAAAGCAGCAAAAGCCATGGTCCACTGCCAAGAGTATATCAATGCACGTCCCTCTGTAGTACCCTCCTCCTTCCGTATCTATTCACACAGACGCCTCTGAACAAGTATGGGGGCCCACTCCTATTCCAAGAAAGTACAGGGTCAGTGGTCAATTGCATTTTAGAAATTTCACATCAATATTCTGGAAGCTATGGCAGTGTTTCTGACTCTGAAGAGAATGAACCCAAGACGAAATCACATTTCAATTTAGTCATCAACAACAAGACAATAGTCCACCGTGTTAACAGACGGGCTCCAGGTGATCCTAGCCACCCTTACTTTAGCAAAGTGAAGGAATTGGTAACTCTCAGCAGTTCACCTCGAAGGGGTTCGTAATGTGACGGCGGACGGCCTGTCGAGATCCAAGCCTCAGGAAACATAGTGGTCTCTGGATGCAAAATCATTCTGTTTCATATTAGAGCAAGTCCCAGAACTGCAAAATGATCTCTTTGCGACGAGCTTCAATAAGAACCTTTCCCGGTATGTAGCACCAAAATTAGATCCGGAAGCAATACCAATGGATGCGAAGTCTCTGGATTGGAACCAGTGGTCTCACATCTACCTATTTTCACCATTCAACCTCCTAATGAAAGTCCTGAACAAACAGCGTACTTTCTTTGGAACAGCAGCTCTAGTGGCTCCCAAGTGACCCAAGAGCAATTGGTATCCTCTTATTCTGGAACTTAAACCTCTCCAGGTCCCTCTACCATCTCCAGTGCTATCCCAAGATGTTCAAAAGAAGACTGTCTTCACTTCTTGGATAGTGAAAACCCTTCAGCTCATGATTTTCTTGCCTTCGGGGCTCAAAGTAAGTTCAGAGTTGAAAAGAAGAGAATTGATTTCATAGAAGAGTACAAGTCCAACACCACAAAACGACAATATTTGTCATCCTGGAGAAAATGGGTTGCCTTCGTGAAAAGTCCTCAACCCTCTTCCATTTCTATGGACTTCTGTATTTCTTTCTTTATCTCTTTGCATAATCAAGGTCTGGCCTCTACAACTCTTGCTTTATGTAAGTCGGCACAAACTAGACCCTTTGCTTATGCTTTTGATATTGAACTCAATAGCGATCTCTTCAATAAGATTCCGAAGGCTTGTGCTAAACTGAAACCTAATGCTCCTCCCAAGGCTATTTCTTGGTTGTTGTATAAAGTCCTGAACTTTGCCTGCGAGATAGATAATGCCTCTGCTTCTCTGAGGGATCTTAATCTAAAGTCTATCTTTTTGCTTGCTATGGCTTCTAGTGCTAGAGTCAGTGAGATTGTGGCTCTTTCAAGGGATGATAGCAACATTGAATTTTCGGAATCGGGGGAGGTAAATCTTTACCCTGATCCTGCATTCTTGGCAAAAAACAAACTTCTCACGAAATGCTGGGGACCCTGGAAGATTGTTCCACTTTAGGAGAACCCTTCTTTGTGCCCTGTGGAGTGCCTTAAGGCACACCTGTTAAAGAACCGGGCCTTTAAAGGCAGTCAACTTTTTAAAGGGAAGACAACAGGATCTGATATTTCTCTGAAACAGCTTAGGTCCAATCTCAACTATTTAATCATAAGGGCTGACGCTGATAGTATACCATCAGGTCATAACTCTAGGAAATTTGCCTCTTCCTTAAGATTTTTCCAATATATGTCCGTTGCAGGCTTACATGCTTACACGGGCTGCAATCTTCAAGATTGTTCCTTGAACATTACTTTCGACAGTTGGAAGGTATTAAACACTTTATAGTGGCTGCTGGTAGTGTGATTAAACCAGGTCCTTAAGTGTTGTATATGAACTCTTATAGACTGTATAATTGGGACTTTTCTGTCTATATTGTGCAAGGGGATTCATGTTCCTCTTTTCAATGTACTATTTGATATCGTAAAAAGTCAAAAGGTGATATTTTTCCCTTTATGTCATGAGTGTTACTATTTTACTACTCTGTTACATAATTTTGGGGTCGAAAAACTCTGGTTTTCTCTATATATTTACTGCATATAATGTTACAATTGATTATTGTTTCATTATTGCATCTTTAGAAACAATAAAAGACTGCTGTTCCTTTTTGTATTTCTTTTTTTACGACCTACTGTACAAAATAAAAGTAGTGTATCAATTTTTTTTTTTTTTACCCTCTTTTTATAGACTTTGGTCTTTTCATCTCCTGGAGATACATTTCTTTTCCTCAGTGAGTGGGAATGTGACGTTCATCTCCTTTGCTCCTACTTTTTACAAACATATCACTTTCCTAGCCACAACTGAGAATGATAATTCTCTGGTACACTTCCATCAGGACGACAAGGTTCCAGCCCAAAAAACCAATTTTGACATAGAAAAAAAATTACACTATTTTTGGGTTAGATAGCCATGTCGTCTTGATGGCCCACCCGTTACTTGTCCATACCCTCCCAATTCTAAGTGTGGGACCTCGCGTCATGCGATGGCTGCTCCTGGAATGGTAAACTGTATTTGGGGAAGGATAAACATGGCTTGTTATTAACAAGTCCCTGATTTATACACGATATTTCTCAGGATATTCGCTTTGGAGGTTAGACTCTGTGATACCTCTAAGGTAAAATTTCTTTGGTATATCGCTCGCAGAAATATCCCAAGTAGAATCTGCCAATGATGAACTTCCATCAGAACGACATGGCTATCTCACCCAAAAATAGATTTTTCCTATTTCAAAATCCATTTTTTCCGATCTAGTATACCTCTTTTGATATTGCAAAGTATATTTCTGTAATTCATGTACACTACTATCACTACAGTACAGCTTGATTAGTAAGCAAACACTTGTACTGTACTATAAGTGTTCGCTGTTTTTATTAGGACAACTCGCACTGTTTGACAACTCACAGTACATGTAGCCTACATTTACATATTATAGAGCATAAGTATTTATGTACAATACTGTAAAGTATAGTTAATAAGCAATACTATACATCACTGTACAATATCTATTCAATGACATTGAAAATTAACTAAATGTACATATTTCATACATATACCTCTGACCCTTTTTGTACAAAGTTCCACGCAGTCTTGAAGCATGACGCAGCTCTTGGTGGGTTATCTATTGCCTAGTATTGTGGGGAATCACACATCTACAGTGCATTAAGCCATTATAAATGTTACTACAATATATACAATGCATATGCGTACTATACAAATACATGTACAGTGCATAGCTGTGGGAAAAAAATTTACATTCATTAACCATATAATACACATAATATTTTGTTAATGTACGGTAACTATAAAAGTATGGTACTGAATTGCTTGGTACATACCGTACTTTTGCAAAAAAAAAATTAAAGACTGATCATTTAAGTTTGGTCCGTACCATACCGTTGTAAAAATACAGAACAGATTTTGAGCAAAGCGAAAAATCTATTTTTGTGTGAGATAGCCATGTCGTCCTGATGGAAGGTTCCTTTAGGTAGCTTTCTAAGGGATATTTGCTACAGAGATACTCCCAGGAAATTAACCGAAGGTCTCCAGAATTCTAACTCCTGGCGCGATTTATCCATAATAAAAAATTCAAGGATATCGCATAATATCAGGGGACGTATGTTTTAGATACGACACATAGCAATCTTCACCCTGAATAGATTTAACTCTTTGAGGGGGAAGAGTGGCGAAAGAAGGGGGTGCCGATCTAAGTACCCGGTGGACCCCCTATCCACACTACTACCGGCCGCCATTCCTTTACTTGTGTTTAAGCAGGAATAGCCGCAGATAGAGTAGTTTCGGGTGGGGTCAGCAAAAAGGGTGGGTCCATCAAAACAACATGGCTATCTCACCAAAAAATAGATTTTTCGCTTTGCTCAAAATCCGTTTTTTGGGCTCGGCCATGTCGTCCTGATGAAAGCTTACCAGAGAATTAACTTGAAAGTACTATATCTGTGGGTTTGTATAAGTGCCTTCTACCTTGAATGTGGTCCTTATCTGATCTCTTGGACCTGTATATGACATTACCATTATCTATCATTTCCACTAAGCTTGGAACTGGCTTAAGGCTTCCTGTCCCCTGCAGGGAAAGTGTTAACATCAACAATAAGAATTCAAGGCTTGATTTTCCGTAGGGACGGAAGGTAGCACTTAGAGATTACCTTTCACATACCTTGGAAATCTGTACTCTGATTTCAAGTTGGGCCCTTCTAGGGTTTAATTATAATTCTAGTATGCTTTATTTGTCTGTAACTGAGATAGCAGCAATAAGATGCAAATACGTTTAGTATTTCTACCTTGCAACTAGATTACCAAATGTAGTTACAATAGGGTATGAATCTGATCCAGCATTGAAAACACATCAGGGTCCATATTTTCTCTTGTCGAAAAAATACGTAATATCATCGAAATGATGCCACACAATGGGGATGTGAAACCAAATCTAACTGACTTGTACAGATTTTGGGAATGCATGAACACCGTGATGCAACGTTCACTCGGCACTGGTGTTATTGGTCAGATATGCACCTATATGGAACAGTGTGTTAATCATCGTTGTGATTTGCACTCGAGTGTAAATGTACCCCTGAACCTGATGCACTGGAAAGTCCCAAAGCAGTTCAATGTTCATCGCAGTGCTAGACGACGGGTTTTATAACACTACCCGCCGCCACAACAACATGTTTATTTCATGTACTTGCTTCGTATAGTGTTTGTAAAAGACTCTGGATGATCTCCACCCAGTGTATGAGCAGAGTCTTCCAAAGCCCTTGTGTTGTAAGAGGTTCAACGAAGAAGCAATTTTCCTTGGATCGTGACCTGCACCCGCTCTGCGAATACAGTAGGTGAGCTTTGCTCTCAGTTGTCTTAGGGGTAGGTTTGATCCTGAGGTTTTCGCCTCCAGTGAGCTATCCTCCCTTGAAGTCTGAGGCTCTTCGAAGATAGACCTTAAGACACTCTACTGGGCACAGAGAGGTATCTTCCTTCAGTGGGCAGATTCTCCAAGGACCCCACCTCCTGGTGGGTAGCTCATTCTTGGCAAGAGAAGCAGGATCAGGAAAGAGGTTCAGTTCTCCTGTCTAGGAACTGAATATGGCCTTCATTTCTAAATAAGGAAGCTGCTGGAAGGACCCTCCATCAGGACGACATGGCTATCTCACCCAAAAGTAGATTTTTCTTACGTCAAAATCCGTTTTAAAAACTGAACCTGTCTCCATCCCTAAAATCCATGATGTGAGAAAAATTACCTCTACACCAGTGTTCTTTGCTAATATGCACTTTCAGGACACCCAGAATTTTATGGGTTGGTCTAGGCATGGGGTGTTGATTAAACACTACTTAAAACAGATCCAAGCAGAGTAATAATCTTGCGTGGTGCTTGGCACATTCGGGTCCACTGCAGGGGTACTCTGAGAGAAAGGACCAATCCCCAGGCCCTTCAGGTAGCCAGTATTCTTCAGTCACCCTTGTGAGGTAAGAGTCAGACTTTTTAGCTTTTCTTTTTACTCTTGGGAACATGTGCAAAAGTTGTAGGTTGGGCTTGATGGCAGACGGTTGTCCTGAAGTGGACACGAGTCTGCTCATTAATGCTCTAGCACATAGTCCTTGGAGACCACGCAGCAGTTTAACAGCAACCACTCCCCGCTGTCTGGTCTCCAAGACCCTCCCTCCTCCCTATCCCCAACCAGAAGAGTGGAGCATTGTTTATATAACTTCGTCGGTGAATGGTAGTTGGGGGTTTCTTGTGATGTAAGAATACCGGAAAAGTCTTTAATGATGGTTTCCTTCTGATCTGGGATGTCATGACTGACGTCACTCATAGCAGAGGACTTTCAGCCACTGAGGTGCTGTGGTAAGTTCAAATGAAACCGTGATTTACACGTTGATAAAAAGGCCATAGACAGGGGAGATGATACTTCTTTGGTACTACTGATGTATTGAGTTCCCTTTTCTAGTATTTCGCTGGAAAGTCCTTGGAGACCACACTGCACCTCCCAAAAGGATGTTTTTCCTTCATAAAAATTATTTTTGTTGCTATATCGGGGTTACCAATACCTCAAAGTTATTTCATATCTTCAGTATTTTTTTATCAGTTTTCAACTAAGTTGTTAATTTATTGTCTACTTTCTTTTAACTTTTATTAAGAAAATATACAGTTTAAAAGTTCATTTTTACAAATACATATTTATATAAACATATATATTTTAATATTGGTTTTCCTTTTGTGTCTACTGTTGAATCAGGAGCCTTTGATTCTTTTCTTCCTCGTTAGAAAACAATATAAGCTATAAAACTATATCTGTCGTTCTTAGATCGATATTTCCTATACAAATATGATTGGCAAAGAATAAAAAGATGTTATCTTATATTGCATCTTTTATTACTTTATTTAAAGAATCTCTTGATAAAAGATATTTCATATAAAAAAACATTTATCTGTCTCTACAGTTATAACGTGATTCCTGCTTTTTTTTTCTTTTTTTCTTTTTTTTTTCTTTTTTAAAAGATGTACGCTGCAGTCTGACCACAGGAGATATCAGAGTAAAGCTGTGAATGTAACGAATCCAAATAAAAGTGAAAGGACTTGTGAACTCCGAATTCAACGACCTATGTAATGTGAATAGAATAGACGGTGCTACTATAGCGTGACTCCTACCCTCATTGTCTGTTCCTACCTCAATATGGGGATTCAAATCTACTATAGGGTGATCCTTACCAAGCAAACAACCAAATAACGTAATATTCCCCTTTCAAGGTGTTATTACAATAGTAACACCTCAACTGAGCGTTACCAAAACAACTAAACAAGTAAACAGTGTAAACAAAACAACCATTTTACCTAACCTAAAGTGCGTTTTATGGATTTTTCACCATGTTTATAGAATAGAATAGATTAAAATGGTGTCAAGAAGTATGTTTTATCTATCCTCCCTTTGTAGAAATCACCTCATACCCGAAAAATAGGGTAGGAATCACACTATAGTAGAATTCTGATGGTAGGAATCACACTAGTAGCACCAAATAAACTTTAGACATAAATCAAGCTTCTCTCCTTTTGTATTTATTGTGAAGAAGTTACTAAGAAAATAAAGTATGTAATCAGTATTCCCTGCGATCATGATGACCAACTTTTGTTGGGCGCTGTGTTGACTGCCTTATGATCATATATAATAGGGTGAATAAAAATGAATATGATACCATGTGTCCACTTATGGAAGAGACTATAATTGTTAAAGTCCGATCTCCTTGGTTTGCTGGAGAGACTTTAGAGAAAAGGAGGAAAAAGATGTAATCGGTTAAAAACTGAAAGTACGTGGATAGAATACAAAACTGCAATGTGCCAATATAATTACCTTTCAAGAATAGAAAAAGTGAATACTATAAGAGAAAGACTCTCGAAGCTGTAACAGATATAAATAAGTTATATCGTCTCCTAAATGGTATAATGAGAAATAAAATTAAACAAAAAAAAAAAAGGCTACCAGAGGGGTATAGTGACCAGAAACTAGCAAATAATTTTCTAGAATTCTTTACAAACAAAATAGAAAATATAACTAGGTCATTAAAAGATATTCAACATCAAATTAATGCTACACTAGGTAAACAGGTAAAATTAACGAGATTCAATAATACAACACAAGACGAAGTCACCAGGATTATCAAGAGAGTAAAGAAAACAAACTGTGTGATCGATCCAATGCCAAAATCTGAAGTAACTGGAGAAAGAGACCTTTCTAGTCTAGTTGATATAATTACAAGAATAGCCAATACAAGCATCGATGGGTGTATGTTTCCCAAATCTCAGAAAATGGCTATAGTCACACCGGTTCTGAAAAGTGGTCTAAATTATCAGGAATTAAGCTCATATTGACCTTTTTTTAATATATCTTCTTTTTCAAAGGTTATTGAATACGTAATTCTTGAACAACTAATTAGTCACTTAGAAAAAATAGAAGCTTTACCAGACAACCAGTCTGATTACAGAAAAATATACTTTTCGGAGACAGCTATCTGTTCTGCTGTAAATGAAATGCTGGAAATGATGAATGAAAACAAATGTAATATTTTAATATTACTTGATCTTAGTGCTGCTTTTGATACAGTTGTAAATTAACTGCTACTGAATGATCTATGGTCCATCGGTATTGAAGATCAAGCTTTTGAATACTAAAAAGACTACTTGGTTGACAGAAATTATTGTGTGCAAATTGGAAACTACTATTCATCATATTAACCTTTAAACAGAGGGGTGCCTCAGGGGAGTGTACTGAGGCCAATCTCATTCTGCATCTATACCATTGGTCTGTCGAAAATACTACAAAGGCATAGAATGAAGTTCAAACTATTTGTAGATGATGTACAATTTTACTTCTCCATCAGTGAAATAGATGACACTACTGAAACTCGAAACATAATTTTTGCCATTGTTAGGGAATGGATGACAATAAACCAACTAAAATTAAATGAATATGCAACTGTTAATGGTGGTTGGAAAGAAAAGCAGCGTAAGAAACTTGGTTAATATTCAAATGAACATAAATAACGTCCCTGTCCCGATATCTAGCAAAGTTTGTGATCTAGGCGTATGTCTTGACTGTAACTTGTCTTTCAATGCCCAAGTAAATAATGTAGTAAAAACTGCTAGTTATCATCTTGGAAATGTTGTTTTTATAAAGAAGTATCTGAATGAACATTCTGTGAAGAAACTTGTGATAAACTGTATTATTACCAGGATTGACTACTGTAACTCCATCTACTACAATTTACCAAAAGTACAACTTAATAGATAAAAAAAATAAAAAAATTATAAAAAGAGCAGCAAGACTGATAAAAGGTGCCCCCTCCCCCCACCCCCAAAGAAGGGATCGTGCCTATTCTAATTGTTTTACACTGGCTGCCTATTGAAGCGAGAATTGCGTTTAGAATATGTACAATAACTCATCAAGTTATCAGAAACAAACGTCTCAGATATCTAAAAGAATTACTACATAATGTGCAGCTAACAAACCGTGTTGACACGATAATAAACACAGATGGTTTCAAATTATTCAAACCTAGATATTTGTCTACTGTAGGCCCTAGATTCAAGAGCCTCTAAATATGCGGCCCCGAGACTATACAGTAAGTTCCCACTAGACATTAAAGATATTAAGACTTTCAAGAGGAAACTGAAGATTTCTTGTTCACAAAGTGCTTCCGTGTGAAATGCTTTGGAACGAACAAGATAAAATGACTGTGGAGGTCCTGTGGAGAGTAGGGTTCCCCTGCTGTATACGAGCAGAAAAGCAGCCCTTAAAGTGAAAGTGAAGTGAAGTGAACCACAGGGAAATCCTTGGATGAAAACGAAAGTGTAACGATATGCAGCACCGTTCCCTACATAAATAGCAGCCAACAGTCTAAAGAGAGCTCCGTTATAAGGAATCATTCTAGTTATCAAGGGAATGTCTTATTGATTTCCTTATTAACAGAAATCATGTTCAACCTTTCTAGTTGTCAGGAGGGATATTCTGTATATGTTAGTATAGTTCCTCTTTACCAATCAGAGAGTTAGAACTATTTTGTGACTGAATGCTTTTATAAAAGGGGATAGAAATAACACTGATAAGCAACCAAACCTATTGCAGTGTCGTTTGGAACATCTCTAAATGTATCTCTCTCTCTCTCTCTCTCTCTCTCTCTCTCTCTCTGTATATATATATATATATACTACCTCTCTCTCTCTCTCTCTCTCTCTCTCTCTCTATATATATATATATATATACTGTATATATATATGTGTGTGTATATATATATATGTATATATATATATATATGTATATATATATGTGTGTATATATATGTATATTTTATATATATATATATGTATATATATACATATATATATATATATATATATGTATATATATATATATATATATGTGTGTGTGTGTGTGTGTGTGTATCATTCTTGTTTTTTTATTTTTGCAAAATCAGAAGAAATGCATATTTTTTCAAATGCAACAATAACCATTGATTATTCAGTTTTTTTGGCAGTGATACCATTGGCAGTTATCCACTTCCTAAAAGTAAACTGATTACCTATAACCGGTGAAAGGTAAACCAGACATTCACGCAGTACAAGATCTTTTGTAAAACTTACATGTCTCTTGTCTCTGTCGGAGCCTCTCGACACCCAACTTGACTACTGGGCGGAAAAAAAAGTGACCAGTGTTTTTACACGAATTTGGTCTCTATTTACAGTTATACTCTCTATTATAAGGCTTATATGCCTCGAGCTCTTGACAAAATAAAGGGTCCTGTACTCGACGATTTGTTTTAGTATTAAACTACTTCACAATTCTCTCTCTCTCTCTCTCTCTCTCTCTCTCTCTCTCTCTCTCTCCATCTTAATTTCTAAAGTATTTACCTTTTCCGTAAAAGAAATTGACATTTCTGATGACGATTATCAAGGAAATGCTAAACAACAGCGGGTGAAGTGAAAGGTAGAAACGGGTAAACATAAGTCGTAAAACTGAAGAAAAAAAGTTTCTGGGGTAGGAAATCGTCCTGCCCAGGTGCACACTTTCAGATTCATTAGAGTTTCTTGAATGGTCCTCGCATCACTGTATTAACTTTTGTATACACTGGCCCTTATATAAGTATGATAAAACTGATTGCGCAAGTGAATTAAGGAACCATAGATGTTAAACATTTCGAGAAATAAAAAGTGATAAAAAAGTTTTGAAAAATTAATGTACAGCCTAAATAGTACCTGCTGCTAGGTAAATATGCTTATGAATAAACATCGCTTAAGATTATTTAAATTATCAACTATTTTCCTTAAGAATAATCATCACGTTCTTGACATAATGTCCATTGTAAAAACTGACGTTTTAAGTAAATGATCACATATAAGAATATTCATATCACTTGAAGATTATATAAAGAAATATAGGCATACGTTGTCCTTAGTCTATTTGATTCAATATCCTGATTTCCATGAGGCATTGGCAACTAAAACTAAACAATATAATACAAATATAGGTAAACTACTAGCATATAACTAGAGAAATGGCGTTCCTGAGGAACCGACGTCGATCCGGATACAATGGATGGAATCGAAGCTTCATGATATTCTGTGAAGCCTTTTGAAAAATCTTTTATGTATTTAAAAAATCATCTTAGATTTTCGTATTCATATTTCAAAGAATGTAAAGTTTTCATGTATCGATTATGTTATTTTTTTTTCCGAATTTTCAAATATTTTTGTATAAAATTTTCACCACTATATTCATAATATTAAAGTGTAGCTCCAAAACTCAATGTAGTCCTGAAGAAGGGTCACGAAGTGATCTGAAACACGTGTCAACACCAAACAATAAATGGAAAACAGCTAATGTATTCCTGCTGTTATCCTGAAAACTATCTGCAGGACGAACTGTCCGAGGACAAGCTATCTTCGAATTTTGGAAGCCACTAAAACGTTGTCTCCTCATTATAAATAAATGTATATATATATATATATATATATAGATATATAAAGTACATATATATATATATATATATATACATATACTATATATATGCATATATATAAATATATATATATATATAGTATATATACTATATATATATATATATATATACTATATATATATGCATATATATAATATATATATATATATATATATACTTATATATATATATATATATATCATATATATGCATATACATATATATATATATATATATATGAATATATATATATATATATATACTATATATATGCATATACATATATATATATGAATATATGTATATATATATATATATATATACATATATATATATATATATATACATATATATATACAGTATATATATATATATATATATATTTATATACTGTATATATATGCATATATATATATATATATACAGTATATATATATATATAATATATATATATATATATATATATTTATCTACACTGTATATATATGCATATATATGTGTATATATATATATATATATAACCATGGCTGATGCTTAACATGCTAATCGATACTGTGATAAAACTTTGTTGAAACTAAAGAAATTCTTCGTAAGAGAAAACCTAAAGTATTATTATTATTATTATTATTATTATTATTATTATTATTATTATTATTATTATTATTGTTGTTGTTGTTGTTGTTGTTGTTATTATTTATTACAAGCTAAGCTACTACCCTAGTTGGAAAATCTGGATGCTATAAGCCTAAGGGCTCCAACGGGGAAAAATAGCCAAGTGAGGAATAGTAACGAGTAAATGAATAAAATACAAGAGAAGTAATGTAATACCAAAATAAGATATTTTAAGAACAGCAACAACATTAAATTGGATCTTACATATAAAAACTATAAAGACCTCAAAAAAACAAGAGGAAGAGAAAGAAGATAGAATAGCATGCCCGAGTGTACCCTAAAGCACGGAAGAAGAATGATTTAGTGGATCGGTAGGTGAGCCTTTTTCATTGCAACATGAAGCGAAACCATTATTCTATCGTCGTTTACATGTATTTACATATGTTAGACTCATGACATAAGCTTAAATGTGCATATTTTCTGGTTAGTTGACTGGAAGTATATGATTATAAAAATACACAGCCTAATTTTTTGTTGCATTGTCACTGATAAATATATCCCTCTCTTTAGGTTTTCCACATATTTTGGGATATTTTGACCAACGGATACTTTAAAAGTTATACGTTTTATCCAACAGCTACCAAAACGTTGTTGTAATTTAGTGATGCGAGAAACCAACATCTCAATATTGTTTTCAGCTTTTTTTTTTTTTTTCAGTTTTCTATTTAACGACATTAATTCTACCAAGCAGGAGGCAGTGCCAGAATTTCACATGACATACCTTGTGCTACAACTTTTATGGACCTTCATAGGGATCATCTCTAAAACTTCCCTATTGTGACCTAACGCCGCATGCTGGAAGTCTTTTCGTCTTGTGAGAAATATTATGACGATAAAATAGAGATGTTATAGGATCAGAGTTAGGATAAATGTTCTATCAGTTCGTATATTACTTCAACCACGTAAGTACTTATACGTTTTATAGCGATGTCAATTATTTTCTAGATCTTAGTTTTATAACCATGGTAAGCATTTGTACAAATTAATATACTTGGTAATCGAGCTCATTGTAATTTATCTCTGGAAATAAAATACAAGAGAAAAATTTTGATGTATGGTTGTGGTTTTTTTTTTTTTTTTTTTTTTTTTTTTTAGATACATTCGTTTTGTTCAATTCTCAAAGGATCAGGAAGATACAACATTCATAACAGCTGTGATAGGGGCTGATGAAGAAGGCGACCTGTTACACGAGCCACCCGCTCCGTCTCCCTTTACGGGAGACCCACCTTGTGGCGACTCAAATATGCTGGTACCTCATTCCTTCCATGATTCATTCACAACACAGAACTATGCCATTTGCAAATCTTAATGCTTTAAATTATATCCCATTAATTTTGATTCCTACATTTTCCAAATTCGAGTTTTTAAAAACTAGTTCCAGGTATGCTTGAAAAATTTAGGAGAGATGGGGTCTAACTGTTTAATTCCTTTCTCAATCATAATTTTCTCACCATCTTTATGTAGTTTTAGGATTGCTGTACTTCAAGTGTTGTAACTTAAGATTTATCTATCCTTCTTGTCTTTGAAAGGCTTTCATTACCGATGTAGTTTTGACTGAATCAAGAGCTTTCTCATAACCTATAAATGCCATGCATAGTGGTTTGTCAAACTCTGTTGTTTTGTTTTCCATTAGCTGCATAATTACATGGATAAGTTAGTTGTTGAATACCTGCTGGTAAAGCCTGTGTGTTTTCTTGCTTAATTAAAGTCTAGCTGTCTTTCAATTCGGCCTAATATGATCTTCACAAATATTTTATATATCATTATTTGTAAACTTATTTGGCATTAATGTACAGGTCTTTACTTACTCCTTTTTTGTGAATTAATATGATGGTAAAGGTTTTCCAAACTGTAAGTGTAGAGCATTCATGCAGAAATATTTCGCAAAGTTCAGTAAGTTTAATTATTATGAAATCTCCTCCATCTATTATTAAAAAAATTGTTAGGCCATCTTCTCCTGCTCCTTTGCCTCTTTTCATGCCTCTTAATACTTTTACTTCTCCTATTATCATGTTTGGTACCGGCTCAGATGTTTCATTATTTTTTATTGGAAAGTTATTTCTTATATCACCATTGTATGGAAATCTTCTACAATTTTCATTGCTCCAACACTTTTGTTGATAATATCTCTGCTTTCCTCCTTTAAAGCAAACATCTGTTGTCCCCTTTTTCTAGTCTTTTCATCGATTTGACGCTTTTTTCTTTCTTTAGTGTTTCCTCAATTTTGGTCTGGTTGTGTTCACGAGTGTCTAGTGATTTTAGTTTGTGTGTGTTTGTTTATATGTATGTGATTACGGTATATATATATATATATATATATATATATATATATATATATATATATATATATATATATATATATATATATATATTCCGTACTTCTGGAAAAACACGAAGTGTTCTTTTCAACCATCGAATAGGAACGGTAGTGAGGGTTTAGTTTTATCGAATAATACGAGGTAGGATGATGTACTTTTTGTTCCATGATAACTTGTAACAGTGCTGGTCCTATTCTTGTATCACCTGCATCTGCCTGTAGGAGGAAAGGTTTAAACAGATCAACAATTGCTAGAACTGGTTTAGAGCATAATATATTTTCAAGTTGCTCAAAGTCTATCTGTAAGTTTTTGTCCATGTGAATGATATTCTCTTACTGTTAGTTTATAAGAAAGGAAAAGCTATGGCGCTATAGTTCTAGCAAAACATTCCACTATTTTGTTTTTAGGAATAAAATTGTTCTATGTTGCAGTAATGCTCTCTACTTTTGGAAAGATATATCCTAAATACATTACATGACCTGCGCTCTTACTATCTCCTATGGTAATAGTAAGCCTAACATTATGGAACCGTTCAAATAATACTCATAGTCTACACATACTCTCTTTCTAGATGCCTGATACAAATGAATATGTTTACGAGGAATGTATAAGTGCCCACTGTGTCCTGGATTATCTCATCGGCTACTTGTTGGAATGTGGCTGGAGCATTTAACAAGCAAAAAAAAAAGTCTCACATACTCAAACAAGCCGAATTGCGTGACGAAAAATAAAACTAGCCTTGTTAGTTTAGTTTTATGTATTCTGGTAATAACGTTTTAACATATCATTTTAAGTATCATCTTAGTATGATAGTGGGTAGCTGTCTTTAACGGTCATGTTGTTTACTTTACAATAATCTGTACTATATTTTACCTTTCCGCCTGGTTTCAGTGCCAGTATACAAGGGGTTATCCATGTAGAGGAGCTAGTTGTTGCTAAAGCATATCTGAATTAATATACCACTCAATGTTTCATCAAAATTAACTTATCCTAACTCACTATATAGAACTGCTGCTGAATAGGCCTTGTGTCTGAAACCAATTTAATATCCAGTTTCATGTCAACGTATGCTACTGAAGTCGTTGAATAGCAGCTGTAGTTGAAAATACTAATCTAGGGTTAGATATTAAGATAATCTGAAAAATTTTTATGTTTTTCAGAATGTTTGTTGAAACTGGAAGAAGCGACGAGATTCCTTTTCATCTTATGTTTATCGTTATACTTACATCAGTCTA
>NC_090752.1:21532636-21552636 GCF_036898095.1 Palaemon carinicauda
TAAGAAATGGCGAAAGTGACGGACAGCCAAGTGCGATTGAAGGTAGAATGACCCGATTCTGCCTTGGACAGTTTTCTGCTGAAGAAGGCCAATGGGAGGTGCGAGCCGTTAACCACCTGCTCGAGTACTGCACCAATAGCGACATCGCTGGCATCGGTGGAGAGAAGGAGAGGGGCATTTGGGATAGGAAAAGTGAGAGCCGCAGCAGTTGATAGGGCCTTCTTTGCATTGCAGAAGGCCACTTCTTGAAGGGGACCCCACTTCAGGTCCTTTGGCTAGCCCTTGAGGGAGGCGTAGAGGGGAGCAAGAGTGGCGTCGATGGCTGGCAAAAAATGATGATAATGTTTGATCATGCCCAAGGATTCCTGCAGAGCTTTGACGGTCGAGGGCACGGGGAAGTTCTGAACGGGTGCTACCTTTACAGGGAGATAGGCGGCCGAGCACGATGCGCAGGTGACGGAGGTGTTCCTATTTTGAGGAGGAGAACACAAGTATGTCGTCCACATAACATACACAGAAGGGGAGGTCCCCTAAGATACCATCCATGACACGTTGAAACGTGGCCCCAGCATTACGAAGGCCAAAACAGGAGTAATTGAAGATGTATGTACCAAACGGAGTGGTGATGGCAGTCTTGGCAATGTTTTCTGGGTTCATAGGCACCTGATAATACCCCTTTAGGAGGTCAAGCATATAGAAAACCTTTGCTTTGTGCAGGTAGGAGGTTACGTCGCCAATGTTTGGGAGGGGGTAGTGATCCGATTCTGTTTGCATGTTCAGGCGCCTATAATCCCCACACAGACGGAGGGAGCCGTCTTTCATCAGAACGATGTGTAAGGGTGACGACCATGGGCTGGAGGCCTTTTGGCAAAGGGCCATTTCCTCCATTTAGGCAAACGTCTGTTTGGCGGCTGCCAATCGTTCCAGTGCCAGACGTATGAATTTTGCGAAGACTGGGGGTCCCGTCGTCTTGATATGACGATAAATACCGTGCTTGGCAGGAGCCGTGGGCGTTTGGTGAAGTTCTGGACGGAAAACTTCCGGGTACGACGTGAGGAGGTGGGCGTAGGCATCCGTGGGTCTGCTGATGTGGAAAGCGAGGTTGGAGGGGGCGGGTTGAAAAGGTGTCGACAAGTACGAGTCTGCGGTCACCAATCGTCGGTGGGCGACATCGACCAGAAGGTGAAAATGGGAGAGGAAATCCGCCCCGAGGATTGGTAATGTGACGTCAGCAATGAGAAACTTCCAAATAAATTTACCATTTCCGAACGATAATGTGAGGTTCTCGTAACCGTAGGTGGGTATCGAAGATCCGTTGGCAGCTACCAACTGGGCGTCAGCAGACGTAGACAGACTACGTAGTGTCCTGAAGAGTTCCCTTGGCAAAAGAGAACGACAAGCACCCGTGTCTACCAAAAATCGCACGCCCGTTCCTGCATCATGTAAAAAGAAGAGATTAGAAGCACGGGAGGCCACCACCACAAGCAATGGTCTACTTGCACGTTTTTTGGCCACTGACAATCCTTGGCACATTTTTTCGCGGTTGCCCGGAATCTGGAGTGGTAGTAGCAAAACTGCGGCGGATGGGAGGTAGTAAGTGGCTGTAGAAGTCATTGGTTGGGGCGCGACCAACTGGTGGGTGGTGGGTGGCTTTATCGCCGCTTCGGCCCGTCATGTGGTAGGCGTGTATGTCCTACAGCATTCACGATAGCTTCGGTTCACGTTGAATAGGCGACCTCTTCGTCAGGGGGGAGGCGTTGATGGAGGTCTTGAAGTGGCTGTCCATAAGGGCGTCGGCTTTGGTCATCAAGTCCTTTATGGGTAAACTATTGACATCGGGTATGGCAGCGCGTACAGGCTCGGGTAAACGGCGTATCCAAAGGGCACGAAGTAAGCTCCCCTCACGAGGAGAGCCGTCTGCGGCAGGTTGCAGGTGAGCGATACTGGTCATTTCCCTGAGGGCGAGCAAAGCCCTTTGGTCCCCTAACAGCTGTTGAGAGAGCTGAAAAAGCTTTGCTATACGGGCGGCTGGCGACGGGGAGAACTGCTTCAGAAGGTATGTTTTGAGGGCGTTATGCGCTATTGGGGTGTCTCCTTGTTCACAAAGCCAGTCGGATATTTCCGGGAAGGTGTCCTTGGATATCGCCGCGAGAACGTAATCTGCTTTGGTGGTTGAGTGAGTCACGCTCTTGATGCAAAACTGGACTTCTGAGCGCTGAAACCAAGCAAACGCCTCTCCGCTGGCGAATAATGAAAGTTTCAATGCGGCAGCCGCAGCGCCAACTTCCGTAGAGTCCGCCATAGTACCAGGGGGGGTGGAAGGCGGGAGGAGCGAGTCGACTTCCGGGGTCACCAATGTGACGGGCCGAGAGAAGGTTGTAACTCAAAGACAGGATGAAAGCAACTAAGTGAGTTTATTATAGAACACTCTCCGTACAAAAGCTCAATGCAACAAGAAATTTCATGTTCAAAATCGACACCGTTACTGGTGAAAAAAAACAGGCATGTTTATTTAAGTTCTTTTTAGTGTGAGGGAAGAGCAAAGATACAAGCACAAAATGAACTATGTACGATCGTTTGACACATGGTTGGTACAAGACTTAATCAAATTTACATATTGAAGAGGAACTTCATAACACAACACGCTCCCAAAAATTAGCAGGCTTTTTCATAGTCCAAAAATGCGATAAAAAGTTGATTTTTGTATTCTACACATTAGTGTTTCCTATGTCTTAAAATGAAAATTTGGCCATAAAACTTCTATCTTTTCGAAATTCTGCTTTATTTCCCAGCTTTTTATCTATGTTTTTCTCTAGTCTCTGAAAAATCACCATACTATATATTTTCATGAGAACTGAAGAAAGTGTGATGTTTCTTTGATTATTGTAATCAGTCAATCTGCTTTTTTTTTTTTTTGCCTTTTTAACCAACACTCCTAGATCCCATTCATCAGGTTTTATCTCTGCATGACACATTCTACCAAATATTATTGTAAGTATTTTCAGCCAAAATCATCACAGCAGTTATTCCATCGTTTCCAGAACTTTTCCCTCTCATGAGGTTTTTAATGATTATTTGACTTGAAACACATTCATGAGCACATCACGGTCTTCCTCAGCTTCAGGTATATCAATGAAATTATTCCCTGTTTATCTCCTATTCAATACCGCACTAAAGTGTTCCATCCAAAATTGTCTTTCTTCATCTTCTGTTGTTAAATCAGATCCATCTCTCTTTTTGATGGCTATATGCTACTTTTTAGCCCCATAGAGATTTCATTAATCATTTTATGAGCAATTCTTACACCATAGCCACTCCCTAAATTCATAGCATTGTCAGCATCATCTGCTTTAACTGTCTAAATACTCTTTCCATTCATTACTGGCTTTTCTTTTGCCTCACTATTAATACTGGAATACCTGGCATGCTCTCCCTTGTAATTTTCATCACTTCCTTGGAAATCAGTTTCTGTCTTTGTCTCCTTTTATAGTATCCCAAGTATCATTTAATATCCAAGATTTTCTCCTTGTAACTGCATGTCCCAAAACTTCACTACCAACTGACTGATATATGTTCTTAATTTCACACCATTCTTCATTAATTATCTGCTCTTTGTCTCTTAAAGTATTTAACACTGAAAATCGATTCCTATATTCACCTTGTAAATGTTCTCTTTGCTCATCTTCCAGAAGCTTTGTTTTATCAAACCCAGGTATTCTATCACATTTCTGTTGGGCGCTTTCAGTTTTAATTTCAGCGTGGCAATAAGGAGCTGGTGACCAGTACCGATATTTACACCTCTATAGCTTCTTATATATCTCAGAGCCTCCTTCTCTCTTTATGTGATCTATTTGATTCTTTTAAATGCCATATGGTGACGTCCATGTATATTTGTGGATATCCTTGTGCTGGAAAAGAGTACCTACAAAGACAAGATTTTTAGTAGAACTTATGAAATGTTCTCCATTTTTATTTGAAACTACGTCAAAACCCTGGACACCCACCATATTCTCTTTCTCTTGATCATTCCTTCCAACAGCATTGAAGTTGCCAATCTCAATTTCCATATCTCTCTCTCTAGGATCTCATCTATTACATTCTCGTATATGGAGTTTTTCAAGTGTCGAATAGCTAGAGCAATTTTATTAGACAACATTTTCTGGGCGAGATATATTGACGATGTATCTCCTATACTGAATACTTGCTCTGATATTCATAGAATTTTAAGTGATCTTAATAATCTAGTACCTTCCATAACTTTTACTGCAGGAAAAGAAGACAATGGTGTCATTTCCTTTTCAGTTATGGCAGTCATAATGTCAACTAAGAACTCTAATTTTAAGTTTAAGATATACAGAAAACCCACAAATAACGATCTTATAATCGATAGTTATTTGTGTCATAAATCAGATGTTAAACTGTCTGCATTAAGGTTCATGTTCCTTAAAGCCCTCGATATCTGCAGTCCCGAATATATGGACGAAGAATTTAGAAATATGTATCAAATAGGTCTTCAAAATAATTCTAGCACACAAGACATAGGCAAAAGATTGACACTTACAAGAAAAACTTTTTATTTGCCCAAACGGTTGTGGAGGCCTGTTGGTAGCGTCCTTGCCTGGTGATGGCCAGACTGGGGTTCGAGTCCCGCTCAAACTCGTTAGTTGCTTTGGTTACTGAAACCTCACAATCCTTGTGAACTAATGGTGGGTTTGAGGGAGCCTATAGGTCATTACCTGCCTCCCCCACCCCCACCCCCTAGGTCCTAGCTTGAGTGGGGAGGGGTCTTGGGCGGTGATCATATGTAATATGGTCAGTCTCTAGGACATTGCCCTGCTTGATAGGGCAATGTCACTGTCCATTGCCCCGGTCATTCATGACCGGCCTTTAAACCTTTAAAAGGAATAAGATAGGTAAACCCAATTTTCTGGCCTCACCATACCATCCAAATTTTGAGTCTATAATCACTCCTCTAAGATTGCTGGGGATACCATGTAGATGTGGAAATTTTTATTCTGGACAATTTTGGAAATCATTAGATAAACGAATTTTAAATAAAAAATATAGTATAAGAATAAATAACTAAAGTAATACCTTTCGTGTACATAATAATATAGGCAATTATCCAGTTGATTGGCAACATTCACAAATTTTTTTTCAAAACCACTGATTTTATAGAGAGAAATATCATTGAAGCAGCGTGTATATTTTATATTAAGAATAAGAATTTTAATTCATCTCCAGACGTATGTAAATTGGATCCTTTTATTTTGCACAGTATAAAGTGTCAGCACAAACTTGAAAATGTTATTCAATAGCTTTTGGTTTATTTTGTTTTTGTTTACTTAAGTGCTTGTCGATATTTCTATTACCTTTTTTTCCGGTTGATTTGTAATTTCAAATTTTATTGGTTATATATGTACATATATATATATATATATATATATATATATATATATATATATATATATATATATATGATATATGTGTGTGTGTAATAGTACATATAATAAATTATTAATATCCAAAAGACATACAATATCAGGGCATATAGAAAATAAGAGTCACTAAGGTCTGGCCTGCTTCAAGAAATTAAGATAGAGGAAGTTTGTAGATCTCTTTCGATATGAATACGTTGTGTCTGTATATTCTAAGACCAACATCTAAACTAGTATTTAAACAATCTTCCATTAAGTCTACACTCTATGATATGTCTTTCTAATAAGTTATTGATATGATTCCAATATCTTTGTACATGGCAAAATTGATAGTATGACTCTGATTTCTAACATGAACAAACATTGCACTGTTATCTTGAACATATCTTCCACTTCTCATATAGTGTTTAATTATCTTTTCAAGCAATTTTCTTCATTGGCCGATAGCAAATTTTTCACATGAATTACAAAGAGCATAATATGTGCATCCTATGGTACTGTCAGAGGAATTTTGTACAAGTTCTGTATTGATGCTCTCAAAAGCCACTTTAACATTAAAATTGTTTTAACAAGTGGGGGATACCTTTACAATTCTTACTGTATGGTAATACAAGCATGATTTTGGTATCATATTTTTCTCTTTTGTTATTCCCAAAGGAGGTTTTTTGACATGTTGGAAGAACTGCAATTTTTTACCTGTGCCTCAAGACGCTCGTTCCTCTATTGCTAATGGGATATGCGATCCAGATCCTTACCAGCAGTGTGTTTTCCCAAAACACATAAGGAAATATTTCTCTGGCATTTTGTTCTACAAATGTTTGTAAAGATTTTCATACTTTTACTGCGCTATATATTTTGACGAAGTTTTAAACAGGAGACGACAAAACCGATTGATATTCACATTATATTTTCATTTCTCTGAGTGATTTAATGGCATAAATATATATATATATATATATATATATATATATATATATATATATATATATACAGTATATATATATATATATATATATATATATATATATACAAACAGTATATATATATATATATATATATATATATATATATATATATATATACATATATATATACATATATTTATATATATATATATATATATATATATACATATATATATTAACATTTATATACAATATATACTTATACATAAACAAATCTATGTTTATCCATATCATATACTCTATATCATAATAGGAATAAGGACATGAAACTAGTTTTCTTGACATGCATAGTTTTGCAAATACAGACCTAATGGATATACGCAATTAACAAAACCAACAGATTAAGTCACATTTAAAAAGAGACAAGGAACAATTGTATACAAAACAGTGACATCAACTGTTCGAGACTAGAACTAAAATCTTAGTATAACTTACTAAAGGTACCAAAATAAAAGTACAAAATCTGCGTAGATCCGAAAAGCAGCCCAAATAAATGTTACCCTCACAATAAATAGCGAATCTGCTCTGAATAACACCCAAAAAGGTAAATTTCTTCTTGTTCAAGGACCGACTTTCCGATCCAATGACTGCTAATATTGTCTAAAGGCTACGTTTATATATCTCAAGCGACATGTATGGTCTTTGGTAAATGCATTACAACTCTCAATACAATATACTATCAATATATAGGAAAGCAGGAAAGAAGGGGAACACAACTAGTTTTAAATATACATTCATCGGGTGCTAAGCATAATTTTCTTTGCCAAATAACTATAAATCAAAAGACATTAAGATTTTAAATACTTGCTCTATCCCTATACCCAACTTAGGAATTTAAACTAAACTACTTACACGTCATAATAGTTTAATCATTTCTTTTATTATAACCATCAGCGTTTACATTTTTCATTGTAGATTACCTGATTTTTCATTCTCTGCTATTTTCATACTCCTCTCATCTATTTTTTTTTTTTCTAGCTTCTCTTAACTGAATAAACAGCAGATACGGTGTGACTATTTGTCAGCTGAAAAAGAAGTCTGACACATTTTGTTTAGCAAGAGGTTGTGGTTTTCACACTTATTTATAATAATAATAATAATAATAATAATAATAATAATAATAATAATAATAATAATAATAATAATAATAATAATAATAATAATAATAGAAGTCTTTGCCTAAAGTAAACTTAAACATTCCACAGATTGTTCCTGGAGAGAGAGAGACTTGGTGAGAATAGTTGATGGAAAATTTTGAATGACTTAATGGGAAGCAATGAATTCAAATAAAGAAGGGTCCTGGTGCAACTTAGGATATGATTTTGTTTATAGAAGGCTTTGTATAGTACACCTAACTGAGCTGTTCTGCGTAATTTTGGAATCTCTCTAAGAACACGATGTCTTTAACAAGTAGTTATTACCTTTGCCAACTTTGTTGCGAAGGTTATGTTTTGATAAGTGTGTATTTTGCGTGTCTGTTTGTGTGTTTGTGATTCGCATAACTCAAAAACTATTGGACCTGATCTCATGGAATTTGGGGGGGATGATTGGACATGATCCAAGCACAATTTGATTATATTTAGGGGGTGATTGAGTCAAAGGTCCAAGTAAAGGTAACGAAAAGGTCAAAAACGTCTTTTTGCTATATCGTGGTAACCGTTTATCTGATTTATATGAAACTAGTGCCAAAATGTGCATAATTCAATTGCTGTCTTGTGATATACAACATGATCTAGGTCACAACAAGGTCAAAAAGGTCTTTTTGCTATATCGTGGGCAAAGTTCGTGAAATCTGGTAGGATGATTGGGCATAATCTAAGGACAATTTGATTAGATTTTGAGAGTGGTTGGGTTAGTGGCCAAGGTCAAGGTTACAAAAAGATCAAAAACGTCCTTTTGCTATAATTTGTTTGTACATCTGTCTGTGTGTTTGTGATTCGATTAACTCAAAAATTATTTGACCGAATCTGATGAAATTTGGTGGGATGGTTGGACATGATCCAATGACAACTTGATTAGATTTTGGGAGTGATTGAGTCAAAAGTCAAGGTCAAGGTCACGAAAAGGTAAAACTTATCGTGTCCAATTAGCATCTGATTTAAATGTAACAAAAGCCAAAATGTACAATATTCAATTGCCTATCTTGTGATCTGAAACATGATCATCTATTTTCTTTTTGATAAAAGTGGCGGTGGCAAAAGTATGTGCTATACCAAGTGCCCGCTCTAGTTAGAATTTTCTTTAACCAGTATCTACTTGGATTATCTTTAACCAGTAGTTGTTAAAATTTTCTTTAACAAGTAGTTATTAGGATTGTCTTTAACCAGTAGTTGTTAGGATTGCCTTGAAACAGTAGTTGTTGGGATTGTCTTTATCCAGTAGTTGTTAGGATTGTTTTTAACCATTAGTTATAAGGATTGTCTTTAACCAGTAGTTATTAGGATTATCTTTAACAAGTAGTTATTAGGATTATCTTCAACCAGTAGTTGTTAGGATTGTTTTCAACCAGTAGTTATCAGGACTATCTTTAACCAGTAGTTGTTAAGATTGTTTTCAACCAGTTGTTATCAGGACTATCTTTCACCAGTAGTTGTTAGGATTGAATTTAACCAGCAGTTATTAGGATTATCTTTAACAAGTAGTTATTAGGATTATCTTCAACCTGTAGTTGTTAGGATTGTTTTTAACCAGTAGTTATTAGGATTATCTTTAACCAGTAGTTGTTAGGATTGTATTTAACCAGTAGTTATTAGGATTATCTTTAACCAGTGGTTTTTAGGATTGCCTTGAAACAGTGGTTGTTGAAACTGTCTTTAAACAGTAGTTGTTAATATTGTCTTTAACCAGTAGTTATTAGGATTGTCTTTAACCAGTAGTTATCAGGATTATCTTTAACCAATAGTTGTTAGGATTGTTTTAACCAGTAGTTATTAGGATTATCATTAACCAGTAGTTTTTAGGATTGTCTTAAACCAGTAGGTATAAGGATTTTCATCAACTAGTAGTTATTGGTATTGAAAGTACTTTCATCTGCAGGCTTATGGTTTGAATAAACTTGACCTAAAGTACTTTTCCAAGATTAGAGATTGATGTCCTTTGTTAGAAAAGTAAAAGAATAAATAATTAATTAGGAATCAGTACTTCTCACTAAGAACAAATAAAATGTGACGTAGAAGCTTAGATGTAATGGAGAGTTTAGTTCTGTTAGTTGTCTCGGACAGGCTTCTTTGAGGCTAGTAAACATAAATTTCTTTTTGAGTACTTCTAAGTATTGAGCATATTATAAGAGAATTGGCACATTTGAAAATTTCAACACTATTTACATGGAATCAAATGTTTTGTTTTATGAGGAGACAAGACCAAACTTTCAGTGTAGCACATTGTTTCTCTGATTTGAAACGATTAGAGACTAGTCATTTAGGAATATTTTAGTCTTGAAAATTAGGAAATAAAATAATTAGAAACTAGGATTTTGCTACATTCAGGACAAGAGATAAAAAGGAACTGTATAAAAAGTAAAATGTCCCCAAAACTAGAATACAGGAAATTGTGTTTCGATATAGATAAACATTATTCAAACGCCTAAACAGAAAATGAATTCAAATTCATATTAACAATCATCAATTTTGTGAAGCCTAAATCCCTTATATATATATATATATATATATATATATATATATATATATATATATATATATATATATATATATATATATGTATATATATATATATATATACATATATATACATATATATATATATATATATATATTTATATATATATATATATATATATATATATATATGAGAAGGAGAGAGAGATAGAGAGAGAGAGAGAGAGAGAGAGAGAGAGAGAGAGAGAGAGAGAGAGAGAGAGGTTAAGCGCTAAAACAGGTTTGCCTTCTGGAGATTGAGGAAAATAATGCATCCTGTCTCCATATGTGAACGGAAAGTGGCCTATGATGATATTTGTTTATCATATATATATATATATATATATATATATATATATATATATATATATATATACTGTATATATATATATATATATATATATATTTATAAATATATATATATAAATATATATATATATATATATATATATATATATATATATATACATACATATATATATATATATATATATATATATACATATATATGTGTGTATATATATATATATATGTATATATATATATATATATATATATATATATGTATATATATATATATATATATATATATATAAGAGAGAGAGAGAGAGAGAGAGAGAGAGAGAGAGAGAGAGAGAGAGAGAGAGAGAGAGAGAGAGTTAAGCGCTAAAACATGTTTGCCTTCTGGAGATTGAGGAAAATAATGTATCCCGTCTCCATATGTGAAAGGAAAGTGGCCTATGATGATTTTTTTTTTCATCATAAAGCACCAATTCACATTGAAGTAACTAAAGGATAAAAAAGTTATACAGGATTTTTACAATTTGTCTAGAGATTTCTACTAAAGAATCTAAAGTTATGATAATGTCAGAATATACCACATTTCTATAAGTCCTCAACAAGTTCATAATCTTAGAAAAGAACCCCTTCCCCACACTTGGTCCCTTTTATATTCATGCAAGGGCATTATATTCAACAGCAATTAAGATTCAAACTGGGGAGGATGATAGGAATTCCTTCACAGATAGATTTTGCCAATTTGAGTATAAAAAGGTATCAGAACACTATAAAAATATTAAAAAGGTATATGAACCATACTCTGCACTCATATTGTGTTTTGATTAAATTCCATAACTTTAAAAAACTAGTCGATTTGGGGGTAGAGTTACGGATTTTGAAGGCTTGTTTAAGGTATTTCGGTAGATTCCACGTGGCAACCTTGTCCGTGGGCCTGATTACCCACTGGCTCAGGCTACAATTGCACAATACGCCAATATAATCACAAAGTTGGCAAGATGGTGTCAAGCCATATGTAACCTAGATGACCGGACCAATGTTTCCGCTCTGTATTCTAATAACTGTGAATTACCATGCAAGAAGACCAAGTTACTCCCTTGCATTTTGTACAGAATCCAGGTCTGCTACTTCCCTATACGTTTAATTCTTTAAGACTACAGAAGACGTATGTTAGTCCATGCCTGTCCCCTATTCGATATTCCCATGGACCGTGCTGTGGCTTTAGTTTAATAATTATCTTAATGAATTATTTACTACTTCCTTACCTGATTAACCTAACTAAAGTAATTTTTTGTACTTGCTAGTAATACGGTTTATTCCTAATGAGGTGAGATCTCCCCTATATTTTCTTATTGTAAATAATAACATTTCTTAATTGAAATAAGTTTGAGTGTAACAAAGGTTTATATTTTCTAAAATATTTGAAGTTAGTATTCTTTTATGTGTAATTGAATTATTTAACAGTCAGGGTAAGATCGAGAATCTATACGGTTAGGCAAGTGAAAATTATAATTTCCTCATGAAAATGAATTTCCAAAAAAGGAATTTGAATAGTCTTGTGAAGGAGCGAATGAAAATTAACGTTTTATTCAGTATGAAAAATATTTTAAGTAATTTTAATTTTACCGAGTTATAGAAACTCAAATCCTCTAATATAGGAGCGCCTCATCCCAAGCTAGAAACAGCCGTATAATTGTTACCTAGAAAATCATGTTGATGGGTCTGTCAATCCAAGCATTAGTAAGTACTGTAAATAGTTTAGGTAGACCCTCATCTATCCTCACACCCAGTAAAAGGAGGAAGGAGGAGTTGCTTCTTCACTAACATCATCTACGAAAAATTTTATCATCTTAAGAAGCTTACCAACACAGATGTCTCATACAGCATTCAAACGTCATGCCAGAAACTTCCCTAAGAGAGGAAAGAGAGGTAATAAGGAATGAGTAAAAGAACCATTAAATTACAATGGGCCTTGGATCTAGATAGGGTGTACATGAAGAAGTCATTAATTGTATGGTGTGATTAAAACATCGTCACAAGTGGTTAAAGCTATAAACACTGTAGCATATGTTCTGATGAAGAACCATCACTGGTACCTTATATAGGAAGGTTTGAGAGTCATCTATCTTTCACTCTGCACTAATGCCTGAAGTGCTACCTTTGACGAGATGCTCTTCTTTCCAATGAAAAAGCGCGGTGAACTACACAACCAGTTGAACAGCCACCACAGAATCCAAGAAATGTGCGTTTAAGGACTTGAGAAGAACTTTTATAATGTAAAAGAAGATGAAGGTTATATGGCATCTCCAGTCACCCATCTTTAGCCCCTGTGAAACTGACAATTTTACAACAGTTAATCCTGGGGGTTCCCACTGACCTTGTGAGCCCAAGTTGGGCAGTTCTTCATTTTGCCAGATGAAAGACACACTTCCTTGATTGTCTGGCAAAATCATAAGGAGACCATTGTTATAGGCTTTTCTTTCTTTTTCTTGTCAGTCAAGGCCCTTAGAGAACACAAATCATCTCATGGATCAGCAGTTTCTGAGCCATCGCCACAAACTCTTAGCACAAAGGCAAAGGAGATTAAACTCCATCCTTCTGAGTGGTTGCTTACCTACCCTTTCCTTCTAAGCCTAATAGAAAGAAAGTCTTAAGGTAAGATTCCTGTTAAATGAACATCTTAGAGGCTCAGACAGCACATGAATCCAAGCTCTGAAGACAAGGGTCATATATCACTCTTGGGGATTGAGGTTCCAGGGTGAGCAAGAATATATAAAGCTCTTCACTAACATGGACAATTCATAGCTTTCCTTCAAATGATCAAGCTCAAGGATGAGCAATAGCCTTTCACAGCCAGACTGAGCGGAGCTTCTCTTGGTAAAGGTAGACGAGGAAGCTCACAATCTATGAAAAAGATGCTCTCAGCAGAGGAACACGCTTCCTCAATACCAATTACAGAATAGACGTTCTTTCCTTGGTAAACAGATCCTAAGGACTCTTGCCTGTATCCAAGAGATCACCCTTGAAGCTGTGTAAGAAACTCCTCTTCCACAGTGGAGAACTGCATAAATTTCAGTCATGAAGTGTAAACAACCTCATGAACCAGTTGTATTTATGAAGTTGTGGGTAAATGGAAAGAGTGGACAAGGGCAGCATTTATCTAGGAACCTTGACAAAAAGAGCTACCAAACCAAGGCCAGCTTAGGGCCATCTGGGAGCCATCACGAACACCGGAAAACCTGGTCGCATGGGGAAAAGGCTTAGGCATCCAGTTGTTCTATAGGTAATAAAAAAAATTCTTTTGATATTGTCCCTGGCCCAAGAACTGGAAATCTAACACATCAAGAGTTTCCTGTTTAACTGGGTGGTGAACTGGGCGATCACCAGTGAACCCCATAATGTTAGAAATCTGCACACAATGATGTAGGTGCCGCTAATTTTACAATTTGTTAAACTGGTAAGTACATTCATCATACCAGTATTATACTTTTTTGGAGAGCTTTAGGGTAGGAGCTCATTACCCAGAGCTGTACTTGTATCATCATCATAGAGAAGGGCAGGGATATCATGCCTCCTTGTTTGAGATGTAATACAAAACATTGTTAATGGGGCAGTGTGTAAACATCATCAGGCACGCATGCATGTGCTTCTGGAAGATGTAGTTTTTAAAAGTGTTAATCAGAGTGTACCCCATTTTCATTAAATACACATTCTAGGAGTTGATGGTTAGGACATTTATATGTAGTTTGAGCAGACCTCTTTTGTGTTATAGATAAATTCGATGATAAAGAATGTGTTCTTATGTTTGTGTTGAATGTATTGAGGTAAGTGCTGTAACGGTACTGCTGTGTCTAGCAATATGTATGACATACAGCTGAGTGAACCTGATACGTAGAAAAAGGTGAAAGAGATCAGGTGCCATCCATCAAGTGGTGGGCAGTTCCTGAAGTCCAAGTGGCTATGGGATTAAAGTTCAACCTCGAATGAATGAATGATTTGAAGTTCTCTGGCTTCCTGACATCGAAGGTCATTGACGCCGATATCGTTTATTATTAATAAAGATTAAAAGAATATTCAGTTAAAACCAGAGAAGTAAATACTTTACAGAAGATAAATATCATTAAGAAGACCTGCTTCTGATATAAATCTAAAAATGCCACTAGCATTTTACAACACATCATGTCCAAGGATCTTAGCAAGGATGAACCTGCCATCTTCACCCTAAGCCTCAAACAGATATCTATTTCTTTCTTTGCTTTAAGTGGGGCATTCAGTCAACAAATGCCTCACTATCAAGGGTATCTAACAGTCGTCACAATATTGTTGGTGTTGGCCAGCTAGCAGAAACTCATGTGTCATCCAAGTGTGACCAATGTGAAAAGGACAGAGAGTAGTCTCCCCTTTTCGGGGCATCCCATTATACCTCCAAGTGGATATAACAATCGCAATTTATCTCATCCTATTTTCGGTTAAACTATCCCAATGCTGTTGCCAGTTGTTATAAATAGAATTCTTAATTGCTGGTAAAAAAACATTACAGAGAATAGGATACCTTCTTGGTAGCAACTCGGCTGCAGCATTCTTTGCCAGTGAATCTGCCTCCTCATTTCCAGATACACCTACGTGTGTCGGCACCCAGCAAAACCAAACTGTTATACCTTTTAAGCCAATAATTAAAAGCCACTCTAAAATCTTTAAAACTAAAGGGTTACTAGAATTAAAGCCTTCCTCTTTTAACGCTATTTTCTCAATAGCGGTTAGTATGCCATATTATTCAGCAGTAAATATGGAATATATTGGAGAAAGTGCACCTCTACAGTTAAAAGAACTACTATATACTCCAAATCCAACACCAACATCAGATTTGGAGCCATCGGTATATATAAAAATTGATTCCCTATGTTCTTCAACATGTTCCATAAAAAGACATGTTTTTTAACACCAATAAAATATTTATAAAAAGATATCTCTCGTAGAATGTATAGATATGATTACCTTATGATAGTTGAGTTATATTGAGGGAGAGGCTTGAAGGCTGAATGGTTTTCTTGGGAAATGGCTAGTGATCACCAAAACCTACGATAGTTACAAGTGTAAGTGTAGTGATGATTTTGAAGAATGCGAAACATTGATGGTAGATTGCATTGCAAAATTATGCTGTAAACCGAAACCAGTAAAATCGGGGGATAAGGGAATGCCTACTCCTATCCCTAACCCGCCAGTTCAGGCCCTTATTGCCCGCAAACAGAGGGAGGTTGTTGATAAGATTATGTAATCATGATATTGGTATGATGTTTTTCTCTCTTTTTGAGTATTGTGTATTATAATTACAAAAGCCATAAGAAGAAATTAATGCAATTATTTTCTGCTTATGGTATACATGTTTATGTTGTAAGATGTCTATATTTTTGGGGGTGATTATGTTGCATTTCTGTCTAGCCCAGATCGGAGTATCCTCTATACCCCATATAGACTAGAGAGGGCAAGCGCACCTCCTCCGGGAGTGAGGAGCTTAGGACAGAAGTAATCCCAAGCCCTGGACAGAATAATATATAGATGTATAGTTAGTTTTATCGTATGCAGTGAGACCATTGGACTTTTTAAGATTGCCATAATTCTTATAAAAGGTACCGTAAGACCATTATGCTCTCTAATATACGATGTGTCGTAAAGGCTTATGGGTCACAGTATCTTTCCATCACAGTAGAGATTTCCACATATTTAGTAGATTCGGTATTTTGAAAGAGCAACAATGCTCTCCTTGCTCATAAAGAGATTCAGAGAATCAGTACCGCTCGAGCTCTCATAAGAGTAATAGGGTATCGGTATGATGGTATCTTCCCTGTGCAATGTATTTTGCTAACTCTATAATAAAGTGAAAAAACATATGTTCCGATGTCTGATTTATTTGTTGACACGGGCTATATACAAGCATATATATATATATATATATATATATATATATATATATATATATATATATATATATATATATATATGTATATGGGTGTTTCCATAGGTAGATAAATATATTTTTGTGCGGGTCTACCATCAAATGAGAGTGGTGGATCCAGAGGAAAACAACACAATGCACAATAGCCACTACCCTATTCTAGGTTGAAACTCCTTGCTCAAAACCTTTTAGAGCGTTAGTCATATCGGAGATCTGCATAGAAAAAACCATTCATATCCTCTTGTTCCTATCCAGTACCAAATTTACTTTATCCCTATAGCATTTTCGGCCTCTTCCCTACGAAAGCTTGGTAGGTTATCTCTAATGATATGAAATCTAAACTTAAACTCTTTTTGTGGAAGTCATGTGCAGATTTTTTAATCATAAAAATTAAGATTGCATAGAACAAAAAGTAAAATATCACGTTAGTGAAACGTGAAATTAAACACATTTAACTCGGAAATAACATGAGGAATTTACAGCTGTTGAAAAATTTCGAATGTTGCGCATCTGATATTCATTCATTTTAAATGTGTACGGTTAAGATGTTATAAATAGGGTTTCTCTCCTATTTCAATTAGTGATATAAATATCAGTCAAACTTTAGATTGATATTAATGCTCTTTTTGGGGTATATCATTTTGTTCTTATTAATAAGTTTTAATGATTATAATTAAGACTAGACTGGTATTAGATTATTTCAGAAAAAAAAAATTACTTAAAATAGGACTTAGAAATGTACTGGGACACGAAAAGTAAGTGCCTATTATTGACGTATTTTCCCATGCCACCATTTAAAACCATCCCAAACAAGAAAAAGGCTTTGCTAATTATGATTCTATAGCAGAAATGCTATTGCCTTCCAGTTGTTCTTCTCTGACCTTGCCCCAAGTGGTTGTGGTTAGAAAGAATTTGAAAAGGATAATGTAATTTCTGTCCTTGTAGTCAACATTCCCTCTCTACTATCTCACCTGGGTTCATGTTTCTTTCCAAAGGAGTATAATTCTGATCATGAATATTCAAAGGATAATTTCAAAGTATAAGTGGAAGCATTGGTGCAACGCCGAACCTAAAGAGAATATAAATTCCTGCAATTGTGTGTGTATAGCCCTATATAATAAAAACCAAGTGTCCGGCTGTATATAGGTAGGTAGTAGGTTGGCCTGGGCACCAGCCTCCCGTTGAGATACTACCACTAGAGAGTTATGGGGTCCTTTGACTGGCCAGACAGTACTACATAGGACCCTTCTCTCTGGTTACGGTTCTTTCCCTTTGCCTACACAGACACCAAATAGTCTGGCCTATCCTTTACAGATTCTCCTCTGTCCTCATACACCTGACAACACTGTGATTACTAGACAATTCTTCTTCACCCAAGGGGTTAACTACTGTACTGTAATTGTTCAGTGGCTACTTTCCTCTTGGTAAGGGTAGAAGAGACTCTTTAGCTATGGTAAGCAGCTCTTCTAGGAGAAGGACACTCCAAAATCAAACCATTGTTCTCTAGTCTTGGGTATTGCCATAGCCTCTGTACCATGGTCTTACACTGCCTTGGGTTAGAGTTCTCTTGCTTGAGGGTACACTCTGGCACACTTTTCTATCTAGTTCCTCTTCTTGTTCTCTTAAAGTTTTTATTGTTTAAATAGGAAATATTTATTTGAATATTGTTACTATTTCTAAAATATTTTAATTTTCCTTATTTCCTTATTTCCTTTCATCACTGGGCTATTTTCCCTGTTGGGGCCCCTGGGCTTACAGCATCCTGCTTTTCCAACTAGGGTTGTAGCTTAGCATTTAATAATAATAATAATATATATATATATATATATATATATATATATATATATATATACATATATATATATATGATGTATGTATAATTTAAAAAAAATGTATATATATATATATATATATATATATATATATATATATATATATATATATATATACATCATAATCATCGTCAACCGTTTCTAGTCCACTGCAGAACAAAGGCCTCAGACATATGCTTCCAATTGCGTCTGTTTATGGTCTTTCTGTGTCAGTCAACACCCGAAAACTTCTTCAGTTCGTCAATCCATCGTCTTCTCTTCCTTCCCTAGCTTCTTTTACAATCTCTGTGGACCCATTCTTGTTATTTTAAATGTCTATCTATTGTCAGTCACTCTCATTATATGTCTTGCCCCTGTCCATTTCTTTTTATTACATGTTGTTAGAATTTCCTCTACTTTAGTTTGCTCTCGTATCCATGTTGCTCTTTTTCTGTCTCTTAGTGTTATTCCCATCATTATTCTTTCCATAGCTCTTTGAGTTGTAACTAGCTTATGATCTAAGGCTTTAGTAAGGCTCAATCTCATTAAATACTTCTCATTTTAGAGAAAGTGACATTTTACTTTTCATAATCTCATTTTGTTTACCAAATGCTCTCCATCCTAGGCTTATGATTCTTCTAATGTCGGTCATGTGTCCTGGGGAAACACTTACTGCCTGTCCTAAGTATGTATAATTATTAACAATCATTGAACGTTAACTTAGTTTTACTCATATTCCTTTTCAGTCCTACATTTCTGCTTTCTTTATTCAACTCTGCTATTATCTTTTGTAATACCTCCCATGATTCACTGAGCCCAACTGTTATCTGGAAATCTCAAGTTGTTAAGGTATTCCTCATTGATATTAATTCATACATTTTCTCAATCTAAATTCTTAAAAACTTCTTATGGGCATACTATGAATAATTTAGGAGAGATGGGGTCACCCTGCTTAAATCCTTTCTCAATCAAATTTTTTTCACTATCATTGCGTAGTTTTAGGATTGCTGTACTTCTTATATAGATATATTCAAGTGTTCTAACAGGAGATTCTTCTCTTCCTTGTTTTTGAAGAGCGTTCATTACTTCTGATGTTTTGACAGAATCACAAGTTTCTCATAGTCTATTAATGCCATACATAGTGGTTTGTCATAGCTGGTTGATTACATGGATATGATCAGTTGTTAAATGCCCACTTCTAAAGCATTCCTACTCTCCTCGTTGATCAAATTGTAGCTATCTTTCTATTTGGCCTATTGATTGGTAATTTTTCAGGTCTTTTTTGTCTCCCTTTTTTTTTGTGAATTAATCTAGTGATAAAGACATTTGGCGTAGAGTTCTGCCAGTTTTACTACTATGAAATCTCACCCATCTACGTCAGCCACTGACAACCAATCTGCTTACAGAAAACTATACTCTACGGAGACAGCCATCTGCTCTGTTGTAAATGATATGCTAGAAATGATGGATGAAAATAAATGTTATCTTAATACTGCTTGATCTCAGTGCTGCTTTTGATACAGTGGTGCATGAACTGCTACTAAATAATCTACGGTCCATCACCGTTGAAGATCAAGCCTTCGAATACCTAAAAGGCTACTTAGTTGGCAGAAATTACTGTGTACAAATTGAAAACTCTTATTCATCATATGAACCCTTAAACAGAGGGGTACCCCAGGGGAGTGTACTTGACCCAATCTTATTCTGCATCTATACTATTGGTCTATCGAAAATGCTACAAAGGCATGGCATGAAGTTTAAACTATTTGCAGATGACACACTATTTTATTTCTCCGTAAATGATATACATGACACTACTGAAACTCTAAACCGAATCCTTGATAGGGTTAGAGAATGGATGTCAATTAAACAACTAAAATTAA
>NC_090752.1:21557636-21587636 GCF_036898095.1 Palaemon carinicauda
AGAACTGTAACCAGACAGAAGGGTCCTATGTAGTACTGTCTGGCCAGTCAAAGGACCCCATAACTCTCTAGCGGTAGTATCTCAACAGGTGGCTGGTGACCAGGTCAACCTACTACATATATATATATATATATATATATATATATATATATATATATATATATATATATATATATATGTATATGTATACATATATATATATATAAATATATATATACATATAAATTTATATATATATATATATGTATATATATATCTATATATATATATATATATATATATATATATATATATATACGAATATACACATAAACATATATATATATATATATATATATATATATATATACATGTATATATATATATATATGTATATATATAAATAAATATATACATATATATATGTATATATATATATGTGTATATATATATATATATATATATATATATATATATATATATATATCTTGCAATGATTTCTATAGAAAATTAATATGTAAAAAATATTAGTTTTGGTGATATAATCAACCAGTTTGGCGCTGCTAAGGCACGCAGAATGAATCTAAAATTTTTATCATTTAATAGATAAGAAGGAGAATATTTAGCTATATTTAAAGATGTTTTTTTTTACATAGGTATCTTCTCTGTTCCAAATAATAATTGTCAAAAACGCTTAAACGCGTGGGTGGCCCTGTGAGTGAACACAATATAAACGCATGGTGTTCTGAGTGTTAATAATAATATAATATTATGCCCAAAAAGTTGAACCATTGGAAAAATCGTTTTCCTATAGTAGACCAGTTGCCGACAAATCTTATAGAATGTATAAGGCTGTGCGATCCAGACATTTACCCCAACATCTATGAACTACTTGCCATTGGCTGTGTGTCACCAGTTGGCAGTTCAAAAGCAGAAAGATCGTTTTCAGTATTAAGACGTGTAAAAACCTACCTCAGGATTAGAATGAGTGTTGAGAGGTTGACTGGGCTATGTCTGATGCATATACACCACAACGTAGAAGTTGATGTAAAAGCCATTATTGGAATGTTTATCAATGAAAACAACAGAAGGCTGTTTACTAAGAACATCTTGATGGACAAGATATTTTTGGTTCAAGTACCTCGCAAAATATGAAAAACTCTTATCTCACACACACATCATCACTCTTAGTCTAAAAATTAAACTATCAAATTAAATGCCAGGATTTTATATATATAGTTTATTTACCAGTATTTGTCTTTCAACAAAATCTTAGTTTCTTGGGTCAATTCTATTTGTACTGTGTATTACTATGACATTGTCAGTGAATGATTTATCTATGAATCGTATAAAATGGTGTTTTCTTGTGTAATTCATTGCGTAAGAAAAGTATGTTATTTACAATATTCTGTATTTTCAATTTTATGATGTTTGAGATATCAATTAGGTGCCAGGAATTGTTTCTTAATTATAGTTTTTTTACCGATGTTGTAAAAAAGTCTTGAGTTTTTTAACTCAGATCTATTTACATTTTAATAACAACAATTTATATTTTGATGAATAAAATAATGGTATAAGTCGTAATCAGTGGTTTTTGGTTCTCTAATAATATTGTCTATTCCATTAATTTTTGAGCAAATTTGTAAAGTGCCTTTTTAAGTGATTACAGGTGCCCTTTTTTCCCTCTCACTGAAAAGTCTGGATCCGTCCTTGTATAACTGCCAAATTTCATGGTGATATCTATAATTGAGAAGACACAGCTATCATGTAGTCCTCTTGAATAGCAACATTACAGTGAACTACGTGATAGTGAGCGACATCAACGAGAGAATGCCAATCTCATAAACAACATCCGTCCCGAGTTGCATCTAGTAACTACTTTTGTAAGTATTCATATGACCATTTCTATGGTAATGTTTGTGGAAGAGACAAGAAATTTATTTACTCTTAACTACATATGTTTTCATTAACGGAAAAATAGTACCTTTTCCTATATTATACAGTAATCTTTGCATATGTATATAAATCATACTATAAAGAGTATTATCACAGGACTCGTATTCTAAATTTTAATAGTGTATATGATATATCATGCAAATATCTCATTCAAAGACCTGGCAACCAGTCATTTCATTAATTTATATATGTTTTTATCCTATTTTTTATTTACTTGTTACCAATTTTATATATTATTAGAATGAAGTTGGCTTTTCAAAGGCTTTTTTATTGTTACTGCTAACCATATATTTAGCAATGGATAGGCACAAAAATTAATTCGCGCCATACCTTCTGCAGAAAATGTAAAAAACACTCGGTGTTTTCAAGTACCTACGTAAAAGGGTTTACAACAGCCATGTTGGTATGCCTTTTAGCAGAAATACTCACTTTTCCTCTCTGCTGTCTCCGGTATTTATGAATACAAAGAGACACCTCGTGCGTTTTTTCTAACCAAAACTCTGTCTTCTTCCACTGTTATTTTATACATAAAGCGTTTTGTCATACCTTTTAATCAATAATTCCTCATCCATTTCACTGCTCTACTTCTATATTTCAACAGTTTACATATTTTCATTTTATTCATATCGTTCATCAACATAAATATTACATCAACAATATCTATATAAACATATCTCACTTTTTTCGTTGCTTCACTTATTGTGAGACTTGCTTTATTGTTCCATTATCAATTGCATTTACTTAAATTCATCCTCCATCCACAATAATAACTCGTTTTCCATCTTTTTTAAACCTTTTTTTATTTTTTTCTAACAAATTCGTGTCATCTGCATTCTTCAACTATGAGCTCAATTTACGTCGTACTCTTTTACAATCCATAACATTGCATATCCAACTATTCCTCTCGCTTCTTTCTGTATTCCCTTCATAAGAATGTTTTATATTTTTGATAAAGCTGACCCTAGACTTTACCTTATTGTTTGTTTTAATAATACCCTCTCTTATCTTCGTAGTCCGATACAAGATTCACTTTCGATATAAAAACGTCTAATTCCTGCAAACCTCTATTGCCTTTATCATCTTGTATTATGCCAGCTGATTGCTGATGAAAATAACGGAGTAGATGTAAGAAAATGAATGAATGTAATGACGAAAATTAGAGTGGCTAGAGATAGATTAAAGAGATATTTCAGAGAATAAGAAATGCCATATAGAAGAAATAAAGAGGAGGCCCTTCAAACTGATAAGCTCAAGAAACTACATTTAACAGAGTGATGAAGATGTTAGTCAGAATCAAAGATGTGATAACTCGCGTACTTAAACCAAAAAGTTCATATCGGACATGGGGAAGTATAATGAATAACCATAGAATAGATGAAGCCATATTGATGAAAATCCAGAATGCATGACACAAAAGTTCCACTAGAATTTTGTGATCAACTCTCCTGATCTCTCAGCTCTTTTGCCCGACTTTGCAAGAAAAGATAAATAAAGCCAGTGGAATGGAAGGAACCTTAGGTGAAAACATTTCATCCTTTTAATCAGGCTTTGGGAAATGCACTATACTACGTGGGTCAGGCTTAAATGATACTTTCATTGTGAGCACATATTCATCAAATGAAGAACTACGAGGCATTATCCTGTAAGAATGTCCAGATTATATACAATATCTCCAACTTCTTACACAATTATGAAACTCAAGAAAAATGAATTCAGCTATGGTATAATAAGAAAAAAAAGTAATGTCCAGCCATAGAATGTGCAGCAAACGGATTCTTACTGTGCCTATGTGGAGTGGATTTCATGATACAGACTGACCAAGAGCCAGTTGCTAGAAGGTGTCAAAGACATAGGAGGTGAACCTTAGCAGTCTAGTGCTGCAAGTTTCAAGTGGAAAGTATCTTAGAAAAGAAAGACAAAGGAGCAGATTATCCCAGCAGATCCTTTACTTTGTTGATCTATGACTATGTTTTATAAGATGTGTGACTGTATTGTGTAAATACGAACTATGTAGGCTTCTCTATCAACTACATTAATAAATTTTCTTTGATGATCAGTGTTGGAAACATCAGACGTTCCTAGTATTATAAAAATTCCTAATATTATATGCATTTTTTCATAACGATATATATCATTGAGTATAAAAAGTAATGTAGTTTGTTTGTAATTACTAGAATTTTGTCAATTCCTTATTTTTAGAAATCTTGCATAATTTTACCCAAATGAGTTTCTGTGTTTTAAAGATTGTGCTCCATACTCTTAGATTATGTATCACGTTAGATTCTCATGATCAAATGTACTTAATCCGTTATCATAATATCAATTTCCATTGTTTTACATTTGGAGGGTTCTTTTTATTGATGAAAGACTCTAATACCTTCTGGTACTCGTTCTTGGATTACTTTTTATGTATTTATGACAGAGGACAATCAACATACTAACAGACGATCTTTGGAAGAAGAAAAAATTACTGGCATAAGGTAAATATTTCTCTTGAATATCCAACCCCATGAGAAGCCTAGCTCTATGTATAGCAATGGAATTCAGGATATGCTTCTAACGTACATTTTCATATAATTCCTTTTGCAATCTTTAATAACATAACTTTTTCCTCTCAATGCTCAGGTTTTTTGTTAGATATTAGACCTTCAATAATTAGAAAGTACCTCATGCTAATCAGAAATCTGAGTAATCGGTACACGAGCTAATCACTGTTAGACCACAAGTAACTTAACCCTTTTGACCATATAATTAACATTTATATCAAACAAAAATGCACCTGCCAAGTTTTCGGAGAATTCTATAAGAAATTAAGAAAATAAATATTGAAAAAAAAAAAGAATACATATTTAATAACACTCAGGCCCCCATTTGTCACTGAGAATATTTATGTTGTCTTATGTTGGAGCAAAATAAAACCATTTTAATCTTGTAAATAAATATGAAAAATTCTTGTCTCACTGGTGGCGAAAATTTATTTTTATTTTTTATGGTCACTTGCGGTAGAAGTAAAAGTGACGTTTTCAAACCCAAGATGAGATGATTTTACATACCCAGTTTTAACTAAAAGAAGCGTGTGTTCACTGTCCTATCCCTCATGTAATATTCCTTGGTTCAGTTTTTTTAACTCCACTGTCCCTTTTCCTTTTTTTCTCCTCATGACAGGACTCATATCACGCACTCTGGAGTGAATCGCAAAAGGTAAACCCATTGCAAGGGGGGGAATCTGTACTGTCTACTCCAAGGTGCTTTTCTTTGACCGATATTTGTGTACCTCTTGATTACGAAGATTTGATTGAATAATTATCATAGGTATATTTCATACGGTTATGATTTTGAGCCATATTTCATTCAAGCTGAAAATTGCAATCCGTCCTAAATACCTGTATCACACTGCATTGAAACTCACATACTAAGGTCTACAAAACAAGTCTATGAAATAAAAGGTATTGTACAGTTACATACAATGATAACAGGGTGATCCTGATCAATTAAACAACCATTACAGTACTCTATAATAAATATTTCTTGAAATTCACTCATTAACTCGAAGTCTAAGGAATTTTTAACCTTTACATTTGCAACCTTGATTTGAAACGTTGATAGATATTTACGTAAGAGTTAAAAAATTTTTTTCAAGTTACTTGTCATCTTCCAACAATTAAGTAAACTTTAACATTGAAAATTATCAAAATCATAATACAAAAGACGTGAAGAATTTAGCTTATGCAGATTGTATCATTTAACAAAGCAAATAAACTAGTAATAAATTTGACAGAATTTTGTGTGGTATAACTGTTTGAGTTAGTCTTGAATTCAAGCAATTGTTTTTAAGACTTTAAGATTTTGCCTAGCTAACAAAGACATTTTTTTTTCAGTAACCTATTGATAATTAGGCTAACAAATACCCTTGCCAAAAAATTTTACTTACTGCAGTGTATTAATGCAAAAGAATTTTGATGAAACTTGTGATTTCTGTTGTATAAATTCTTGTGCATTAGAGCATTAGCATTCTGAGTATTATGTTGACTGGACCGTCTGGAGGGCACATTCAGGCAGCAGTAACTCTTAGATATCCATAATTAGGAAGTTACAGGGCCAACAGTAGGGTAGGTCAAGCACTGCCGGCAGACTATAGCAGATACAATGATATAGGAGGAGAGCAGAAAACGAGGCATTAGACGCTCCCCTTGATAGGAGACATACTGCTATTGAACTAAGATGGCAGTAAAACAAATTAATTATAAACCAAAGACAAAGCTTTTATTGCAAAGGGAAACTTCAACTAAACATGACTAATCTAATCAGATAAACCTTCAACCATATTGTATATTTCATTCCAAATTCCAAATAGTGGCGCTAAAAATCTCAGTGTACAGAGGTAATTGGAACAGAATCATCGAGGAACCTGCTAATTACGGGGGACGGGAGTTTTAGCCCCACTCGTAGCCTGATAGTTTTTATTACTTTCTGCAACTTTGTCATGCTTAGGAGCTATTTGTGGTGTAGGAGTTCTCCCTGGTCTTAGCTTGTGAGGGGTCAGTTTTTGAGTGCTGAACATGTGTATAGCCTACATGGTCGGTGTCTAGGACTTATAGCGAAACAGTTAGATTAACGGGCACCTTCCTTCGTCGTTCATGAGAAACCTTTAAAGAGAATAATATAAATAGAACTATACAATGTAAAAAAAAAAAAAAAAAAAAAAAAAAAACTTGAACGTATCACACAATAGGTTAGATCATTGTTAAAGGATGCTTGTAGAAAATTACTTAAAGGCGAATATTACATTTATTAGCTAACGATGTATGAAACCCTTTCCACTGCTGGTACTGACTGATACATAAGTCGCCATCTCTGTCGGACACGTCGATACCTTACACAATTAGCCCTTCAAACATAAATTTTAACAATATCATTGTATTGTCCATAAAACGTAATCTATATAATGGTTAGGCTATAGCTAACTTCATCGGCCATTATACAAAATAATAGCAGAATCTCGCTACAACTCCAAGTAAAGAGATCTTCCGACCAAAGCACTTCGCTTTCTAGAAGAAACGCAGTCCTATTTCTACTTAGTGACTGAGTAAGGCATGAATCGTAAGTTGAAAAGGGATATGACTCAATTCAATTCAAGGAATTTCACCTACAAGTAGAGGAAAGGACAAAGGGAGGGAAAACTGGTAAGCTACTTCACATACTGTACAGTACTCGTGATAATAGTGGGATCCCTTTTATACAATTGTGCCTGTGTGGCTTTATGGTTCACGTAAAGCTTTTTTTCACCATACTGTGGTTCCAACACCATTTTCACTATTTCCAGGTGATATGTCCTGCTTATAGAATCATACCATCTCAGGTCTTCTGGGGAGGATATTTAAATAAGACTACTAGCTGACAGGGGCAGATGGGTACAGTATGGCTATTGTGGTTTCAAGAATAACAGCAGTGTATTTTAGGCATTCTGTGGTCAAAGATTCAAATCATCAAGAAAGGGCTTTGTCTTTTCAATAAAAAGCTATTGATAATAAGAGAATGTTAATTTAACTGTTTTCATTTCTCAGAAAAATATTTCTTTTAGAGAAATCAATGGAATAATATAGATTTGAAATTTAGGCAAACATTATTTTTTCATGTTTTGAAGATATTTACATTATCAGTGTATTCGATTAGATTGTTCATGCAAGTTATTATTACCTACGCCAAGGAAGTTGTAAAATCGAGTCAGTTTTTTATTCATTTGTCTGTCTCTGTGGGACAGGATTACGTCAAAATTACTTGACGGATTTTGACAAAATTTTAACTGCAGATAGATCTTAGGCCCTGTACGACCCCATTCAAGTTTGCAGATAATTCGGACCCGATCCAAGTTCTAGATCCAGATCTTATTTTTTCGCCATTTAAAGATGACGTAAAAAAAATTGAGAGAATGTGACGAAATTTTCACCACAGGTAGATCTTAGGTCCTGTACGACCCCCATTCAATTTTGGCGATAATCTGGACCTGATCCGAATTCTAGATCAGGATCTTAATTTTTTGCCATTTAAAAATAACGTAAAAAAAAAAAATAGACAGATTTTGACAAAATTTTCACCACAGGTAGATCTTAGGTCCTGTACGACCCCATTCAATTTTGCAGATAATCCAGACCCGATCCGAATTTTAGATCAGGATCTTAATTTTTCGTCTTTTAAAGATAACGTCAAAAAAAAAAATCAGATTTTGACGAAATTTTCACCATAGGTAGATCTTAGGTCCTGTACTACCCCATTCAATTTTGGATATAATCCGGACCCGATACAAATTCTTGATCCGGATCTTAATTTTTTGCCAATTAAAGATCACGTTAAAAAAAAAAGTGACAAATTTTGACGAAACTTTCATCCCATGTAGATCTCGAGTCCAGTAAGATTTGGCGGAGATCAGATATTTCTTATTATTATTATTATTATTATTATTATTATTATTATTATTGTTGTTGTTGTTGTTGTTGTTGTTGTTGTTGTTGTTTTTATTATTATTATTGCCAGTAGGTAGTAGTAGAAGCAGAGACATTCATTAATGGTAGTGTTAGTTGCATTACGACTCAAAGTAAATAAAGACTATCGATGGAAGTTTTCATTACAATATTTGCATCATATAATACGTTTCAAGGTAAAATTAAAGTGACTGTGCACATTACTTGTTCCTCTCCCTATTTGTGCGAATTTTTTAGGATCCGATTATAACCTGTTTCTTTTTGGTGTACCCTGTATCCACAGGCGCTTACTGGCTGGACTGTGGACATTGGCTTTCCGGAATTCCCTATAGTTCGGCCGTCTACTGTGCATTCCGCGAAGGTGGAAAGATCTAATGCCGTTATGTCTGGGGTCAAAGGACTAATAATAATTCTAAGAATTCCCGTATGACACCCAAATATCTTACTTTTCAAACATTCATTTTTGGAACACAATGAATGTTATTAGGAAACAAATTATATTCTATGACAGTGATGCTAGACAGTAACAGAGTTGAATCTACAGTAGACTGTTTAACCAGTTCCTATTCTACTCAATTTCCTTCATGAAAGCCTTATAGTAAAAACTGCACCAGTAGATAACTACAAGCCGAAGTAAAGACCGTTTCTAAGAACATTAAAAAGTAAGCTGCCCCGCTTACTTTATTATATATGTACAACTAGAAGTGAGACTCTAACAGGTATCTCACATTAAGTTATTGATCATTTTGGTTGACGTTTCGGCATATAGTTTATTTCAAGGCCGTGGAAGATATTCAAAATAGGTTAACATAAAGGATTCTAAAATTTACATCTGGGAATTAAAAATATATTTAAAATCTTTCTAAAAAAAATGCATATGAAAAGTAGATAACTTCAGGTATAAAAGGCCAAAAAGTTGAAATATGTGAAAAAAAAAACTGAATTATATATGTCAAACAGAATTTTTGAAAAGTATACAAAAACAATAGCTAACCATTAGGAGCGATAAGAGGCAAAATTAAAATAACATTAAAAAGGAGAGCAGAATGTATCCCCAAATCAAATATATACTACTGTACGGTATATTAATTAATAAACCTAATTGAAATGAAAACTTTTTTTCTGTCTATTCATTTTACGTCTACACCTTGCTAAATCGAGAAACTACCGGTGATATTAGACAATTTTTTATGAAATAGTAAATTTGTTGCTGTCACATTCATACTAAAACTACTTATTTATGGATGAAGTCGCAATGTTGAAATATTCCGTAGCATTATCCACTCTATGATCTAAAGATCTAAACAGATGATCCATATATAATGGCCCCAAACCCCCTTTACATACTCACTGTCATCCTTGCAGTACTTTCTAGTGCTTCCTCTCCTCCTTCTCATATTTATATCATATACTTTTCACAACCTTTCACTCTTCATTTTTCTACCCCCTAAGAAAACCTTGATCCAAAAAATACCAGCTAATAAATGTTAACAAATTCTTTTTATTATATCTGCATTTTTAGCCCTTCCAAAAAGCCCATTCATTTCAACAACTTTGCCATCCATGCTTTAAAATCCGGCTTTCATTGGTACTAAAACTTTCATAAATCTTTTCAAACAGAGTTCTGCTTCCCAGATTTCTTTCTTTTTTCTGCGAATCATATTCTCTCAAATATTATCATATTTCATTTCCTCTATTCTCAGATATTTATGATAATTAACTTCCTCCATAATTCCACCATCCATATCAACATTCATTGCTAAAATCTTTCTTCTTAGTTTTTATTCATCATTTCAATACTATTCCCGCTTTCGTTTACATTCGATCGTTCTCGTGCCGACATTTTCAAACTGTCACTATTTTCTACAGATTTTATTCATTATTACAAAAAGTAGATATCTATAATATACTTAAACATTACCTGTCCCATACTTTGTTTATGTCCTATTATCACATTCCACAACATATCACAGCGTATAATGAAATTTATTTTCACTGCTTGCACCACTCCATCAATAAAGATATAGAATAGTCATGGAGATAAAAGCATATTCTCTCAGGTCCACTTTTACACCAAATCCGTACCTCTGCTGTTCACGTATTCTAACACAATGCTTTTATCATAAAACTTTTTATCATTCTCAACGGATTACCATCAATACCCTCCAACCTTAATGGCTTCAACGTTTCATCTCTTTAAATTTCATCATAATATACCCTTAAATTTAGAAATACAACTGTTTTATTCTAGCTATTTGGTCCACAAATCATCAATTACGTCTGAATAAACAATGTTCTTCATTTATAAACCATATCTCAAATTTTACTTTCTCATTCTGAATTTTACCATTATATTAAATTTCATTTGTACGTTGGTATACTTACTAATATCACTTGCAAAAATTCATAAAATCACCTTTATAAACTTATTTAAATACAAATCAACAATTATTACTCCCATCCATTCAACTGGACATGTTTTATCATCCTGACAGACCTTACATACCCCCTAAGTCCTCCTGAGAAGTCACCCAATCACACTGTTACCACTATATTATGGCCTGGTGTGACGGGCCGAGAGAAAGGTTGCGACTCAAAGGCAGGAAGCAATCAACTGAGTAACTTTATTAAAGAACACTCTCCTTTATATACAAAACCTCAAGGCAACAGGCATCTTCATGTTCACAAGACAGACAATGTTACAGAGGAAAACCGGAGACATGATTATTCAGGTTCTTTTTAGTGCGAGGGAAGAGCGCAGATACAAGCATAATATATACAAAATAATTTATGTACGATCGTGTGACACACGGTTGGTACACTGGCATTTGTGATTAATCAGCTCAGTGCCTCTTCATGTTTCTTACATTCTATCGCCAAAAAGTAATTTCAACATATATTTTCAAATTTAGTCGTTAACTTTTCACACTTCTGCCCATCAAATTCAACAGATCTTCAGAAAACTTGTGTTATCAGTCCAGGGGTACCCTTTCTTCAACAAGCATCTCTCTACTTCAAATTTTGATATGTGAGATACATTTAAACATCAACTTATCTTGTTGCTCTTATTTCCTTATCGAAGAACTTTCCCCTAAAGCACTTGCTGAAATTTTCCCGTATACTTCCATATGTTTGTCTTTTTCCTCTATCTCACCATCTCTTTGACTTCCATATCCATCCTGTATCTATAAGTTATTCTCCTTCACTAGAGCACTGACTTCATGATTCTATCATCCATTACTTTCATTCTATCTCCTCGCCCTCCTATAGGCACAAACATATACAGTACTTGGAATCGCATACTCGCCATAATTGTAATCTTTCTACTTCAGTGTCTAACTCCAGTCCCTATTCATTCACCTTCTTTTTATTAGCTAGTCTTACTTCTTTCTTATCAGAACAACGTATCTTGACTGAACTCATAGCTTCGTTTTAGCCTTTCTTTTCTAGTTGACGATATTATTCATTCAATCTGCTATAATCTAACGAACACTTTTTCTTCAATATCTTCTCTTTCCCATACATACTTATGAAAATGGATCTTCAAAAATCCCCCAACATTATTTCAAACATTTCCAAAAGATTCTTTTTCTTATTTACCCTATGAATTTCATTTCTTTCCATTATGACATCTTAACTGTAACTAAATCAGCTAGTACAGCCACCTTTACCAAATTTTATAATTGATTTTCACATGCAAGCTTTTTCGTATAATCTACAAGACAAGATTTTTTCAGTCAATCATTCATAAACAATCACCCCTCGTCCTATTCTGTTTTACTAAGGGCTAAAAAATCCAGTTCCCCCTTCCTAGACAGAATAACTTTATTTTCTCTTTTACTGTATATCACATCTACCCATATTGAAATCCATAATCTTAAATATGTGCGAGTGTGTATATTTATTACATACACACACCCGCACAAAAATATACGCGAATATATATATATATATATATATATATATATATATATATATATACACACACCCGCACAAAAACATACGCGAATATATATATATATATATATATATATATATATATATATATATATATATACATATATACATATATATATATGTATATATATATATATATATATATATATATATATATATATATATATATATATATATATATATATATATATATATACATATATATGTATATATATATATATATATATATATATATATATATACATACATATATATATATATATATATATATATATATATATGCGTTCATATTTGCATTAGATCATATTCAGGAAACTATGTGTATACACATACATTCCTCATTGTATAGTTAGTAACATACATGTACATTTATTTGTGTGTATTATAGTAGAAAACTTACTCACAACTACAAATGTGGAAAGCGTAGAGGATGTTGAGACACCATAAAGCTAAACACGGCAACCAAACACCAGGCCGGGAAATCCATTGACTTGCTTCGCCTGAGGCTATGTCTACTGAAGCCTATAGCAAGATAAAACTTCTCAGGTTACTTTCTTTTGGGAAGTCGATATCATACCTAAGCCTCAGGTTACTACAAAAGAAAATTTTCGCCATATAGCGAAATAGATTTGGGTTTAGGAAAAATTTAATATGAACACATAAAACTAATGGAGTTAATGAAAACTTTAAACCAAGACGATTCAAAGCTATCCACTTTTAAGAGGAAGCAACTCTGAAAATCAAATTGATGCCTTTCAGATTCATCATATACTGTATATTCGAACGTAAATGACTTGTGTGAGCGAAAGCAGAGGCAGACACACAAATATTGACACTATATATTTATATATATATATATATATATATATATATATATATATATATATATATATATATATATATATATATATATATACTATGTATATATATATGTATATATCTATATATATACTATGTATATATATATATATATATATATATATATATATATATATATATATGCATACACACATATATACATATATATATGTGTGTGTGTGTTTGTATGCGTGTGTATGTGTGTGTGTATGTGTGTGTATTCTTTAACTTCGTACACCACGAGTAGTTCTTTCAATGAAAAAAGTTCTCTTACACTAATATTGAATTTAATGCTTCCGTTGGAGGCAGTTTACCAAACATTTGTCTGTATCTCTAAAAGAGGATGATGAGAACTTCCCTTATTTTTACTTTCACCTATGAATGACTGATCTGCCTGGCCACACATAGAAGCTTTATGTGAATTATAGGCCTATATACTACCAACAAACAAAGAATACCTACAGTATATCTGCATACATTCTATCGAAGGTAGAACAATCGTACTGCTTATAGATGGATAGATAGATAGATAGATAAATATTCTTACTAAGCTGGTCTAGCATACAGGAAATAGTTTATTCTCATAAGTTATAAGTTTTGTATGTAAATTATGTAAGACTTTAATCTTTAATTTCATTGTATTCTTCATTCAAGCCAGTATATGTAAATTTACGCTATTTCTAAGAATTAACTTTCTGTTTCATGTATTTTGTTACGAAGTCTTACGTAACATGCTTAAGAGTGCTATATGATCCATACAATTCTTATATTCGCCACTTGTTTTAAAAGGTTCTCGGATACCCCAGTGTTAGATTTTATCTTTTTTTTTATTTCCAAGCCACGAAAATAATGTATTTAGAATATTCAAGAAGTAACTAAGTCACATATATATATATATATATATATATATATATATATATATATATATATATATATATATGTGTGTGTGTGTGTGTGTGTGTGTGTGCCCCAGGATGCATAGCAGCAAAAGAGAGGCAGCCTGTCCTGTAAGCGAGCCAAAGTACATCCCCCTTTCTCATAAAGTGCCTATAATGTGTCCTCTCCAAATTGATTTTGTGCCCCAGCGTATAAAGTGGGTAATGTGTTAAAACGTTGCAGCAAACTGGGCCAAAATATTTTAAATTTATTATGTTGTGGTGGGTATTAAAATTGTATAAATCTTTGTAACTGGCACAGGGAAATTTATGTACAAACGTGAAGTATATTTGTATCGTTATCAGGTTAACTATTTTCATTAAGTCTTGAGACAAATTGATTGTACAGGATTTAATTTCAAGTGAATTAAGTGGTTGTTTATAATTTTTATAAGTATTAATTTCTTTTGCTTTAGTCTAAGTTTTGCTCAGAATTAATATTTCGAGTGATCTATTTTTTTATGTAAATTCTTTCAAAGTGTTGTAATTTTTGTAGAATTTATTTTTTATTTTTTTTTTTTTTGTAAAGAGTGTATTATTCCAATCACCAGTGTTTATTTCAGTACTCGCTCGTATCAAAGTAAGAGGTTGTTTGAATACAGTAAGTCTTAATAGTAATTACCTAGTTTTCTTTTGAGACCTTTGAATATTCAGTGTTTTTATATATTGCAGTCAGGGAGTTATATAACTGTCTCAGAGCTCGGGTATTAATATTTTCCAGTGTTACAGATTTATTGTAGTAAAAGCAGGTGAGTTTGGAACTCGAGAGGTTGTGTAGCTTGCCAGGTGTAATATATATAATATTATATTTTGGTTCCTAGACAACAGAACCATAATATATATATATATATATATATATATATATATATATATATATGTATGTATATATATATATATATATATATATATATATATAGGCTATATGTATATATATATATATATATATATATATATATATATATATATATAGGCTATATGTATATATATATATATATATATATATATATATATATATATATATATATATATATATACAGTAGATATACATATATATATATATATATATATATATATATGTGTGTGTGTGTGTGTGTATATATATATATATATATATATATATATATATATATATATATATATTCATATATATATATATATATATATATATATATATATATATATATATGTATATATATATATATATGTATATATATATATATATATATACATACATATATATATATATATATATATATACATATATATATGTATATATATATATATATATATATATATATGTGTGTGTGTGCATGTGTGTGAAACATATACATATAAGTGGAACCTCTACATACGATCTTAATTCATTCTGGGACCTATATCGTATGTTAAAACGATCGTATGTTGGAGCGAATATTCCCATAAGAATACACTGTAATTTGTATAATTCGTTCTACAACCCAAAAACCTATGATAACTCCTTAATAAATTACTACACATAATTACACAGAGCAATATTACAATTGCATCATATAAGAGTGATGCAAAAAAGAATAATTATAAAGAAATAATAAATAAAAAAGGGGTTTTTATTGTCACTTTACCTTAGAGACAGAACAACGAAGGTGTAGGCTTTGCTACGCAAGAGGAGACGAACGGTCGGCGAGGAGGTAGAAATGGTGACTGCGATAACGTACCGTAACTTACTCTAACTTACACTACGTGAACTTTAACCTAAATTACAGTAGCTTATTTATTTTTATTTGATTTTTATATTTATGTTTTTTTTTACATTTTCTTTTTTTCTTTTTTATTTTTAATTTTCATCACTTTCACTCAATTCATTCTTAGTTTACTTTGTTTCACTTTCTTTCTCTTCATCACGATCAGTAGACCGCTTCGTAGATTTTTTAAAGAAACTATTGAAAGAAAGTTGCTTGGTACGGCTTTCCAGAATTTTTCTGAAATGGGTGAAGCAGACATCATCGAATTGCAAAACTACACGGCAGACCTGAAGTTTCTGTGGGTGATACTTATCAATGAAGTCAACCATGGGTTGATGATGAGCAAACATCTCTTTTATTACATCTGAACATAAGACATGCTCTACCTCCTTTATCTCCTTCGACTCACTCAACTGCGCTTGGAACTCATCATTCTGCATGGCATGCAACTCCTTGAGTTCCTCGGTGATGAGCTCTTCATGATGCTCCTCAACATGTTCGCTGATGTCATCTTCATCAACCTCCAGACCCATGGACTTGCCAAGGTATACAATATATTCTACGTCTTCCTCAATGGCAACCACAGGTTCAGGTCCATGGCCAAAACCTTCAAAATCTCTGGGAGAAACAGCATCAGGCCAAAGCTTCTTCCAAGCTGAATTCAGTGTCCGTTGAGTTACTCCCTCCCAAGCCTGATCTATGATCTTCAAGCAGTGAACGATATTGAAATAGCTCCTCCAAAATTCACGCAAAGTTAAGTTGGTGCTTTGCGTGACATTAAAGCACTTCTTAGGTAAGTGCTTGGTGTAAGGCTTCTTGAAATTAGAGATGACTTGCTGGTCCATAGGATGGAGGATATGGGTGGTGTTCGGTGAAAGATACAGCACTCTGATAAACTTGATAAACCAATAATGGTTTTATTTTGCTGTCCCCGCTGGCGTTGGCACATAGGGCAAGAGTCAACCGATCCTTCATAGGCTTATGCCCAGGCATTTTCTTCTCTTCAGCGGTGATGTATATTTGACAAGGCATCTTTTTCCAAAACAGACCGGTTTCATCATAATAGAAAACTTGCTGCTCTACGTAGCCTTCATCTTCCACGATCTTTTCGAACTTCTTAACAAAATCGTTAGCAGCCTTGGTGTCGGAACTTGAAGCGTCTCTATGCCGAACAACTGAATGAATCCCGGTCTGTCTCTTAAATTTCTCAAACCAACCGCGAAACGTCTTGAATTCCTCCGTCGTAGGATCGGTTGAATTCTCACCCGCGTCACCCCCAGAGCCCGGCGCCTTCAAGTCACAATAGATAGTGCTGGCCTTCTCGCATATGGTCGTTTCATTCTTCGTATCGCCAACAATCTCTTTGTCCTTTCTCCATTTTAAAAAAAGTTGTTCCATCTCTTCCAGGGTAGGGCTGCAACGTTTTAAAATAACGGTGATCCCCTTCGATGGTTTGACTGCTTTAATGGCTGCCTTCTGCTTGATGATCGCCGAGATCGTGGACATACTCCAGATCACTCACACCCACACTGCGCTCATGTTTTTCTACAATTTCTTGCTTCAACTCTAATGAAAGCATCGCCTTTTTCCTTTTCTCACCACTACTAATACCTGTACCGAAACTAAGCTTCTTGGGACCCATGATTATACATAAAATCAAAAATGAAACGTGAAAAAAGGAAGATAATAAGCACTGTTAAAAAAGGACTGAACAGGGTACAACTACACGATGCACACGAGAACAGAGAACTGACCGACGCGACGCTCACTGGCGTTCCTCCGACGTGCTGCCGTCTACCAGCGTAAACAAGAAACTACGACCGACGCTTCGAGATAATTTTATTATATTTATATATGTATATATATATATATATATATATATATATATATATGTATATATATATATATATATATATAAATACACACACATATATATATAGATATATATATATATATATATATATATATATATATATACATATATATATATATATATATATATATATATATATATATATATATGTATATATATGTATATATATGTATATATATATATATGTATATATATACATATATATATATATATATATATATATATATATATATATATATACATATATATATATATATATATATATATATATATATATATATATATATGTATATATATATATATATATATATATATATATATATATATATATATATATATATGTATATATATACATATATATACGGTATATATATATATATATATATATATATATATATATATATATATATATATATATGAGTATGTATATGTTATAGTCCCGTGGTATGGAAACCAAAATCTAATATTATACATATTACAGCTGGCAAGCTACACAACCTCTCGAGTTCCAAACCCACCTATTTGTTTTTACATTAAATCTGTTACACTTGAAAATAGTACTACCCAAGCTCTGAGACAGTTATGAAGATGTATATAAAAACACTGAATATTCAAAGGTCTCTTAAGTAGGGCCTACACTCAAAACAACACTGGGTTATTATTATTCAAACAAATTCTTACTTTGATTCATTAATTGGGATACGAGAGAGTACTGTGAAAACACTGGTGAATGAAATAATACACTCTTTACAAAAATAAATATATTCTTTAAAAATAACAACAATCAATTGAAGTATTAACTTTGAAGAAAACTTAGACTAAGGCAAAAGAAATTAATACCTATGAAAATTAAACAATCACTTTGTTCACTTGAAATTAGATTGAACACAATAAATTAGTCTTGACACTAAATGAAAATAGTTAACCTAATAACTATATAAATATACTTCATGTTTGTAAAAAAATCTCCCTGGGCCAGTTATAAAGATTTACACAATACCAATACTCGCCACAACACAATAATTTTGAAATCCCCTTTAACGTCTTCCGTAACGTTTCAACTTACTACTCACGATATACTGGATGTTATAACTAAACTTATTCACTTTGGAGAGGACACATTATAGCCACTAGAGAGAGAGAGGGATGTATTTTGGCTCGTTCGCAGGACAAGCTGGGTCTCTTCTGCTGCTATGCATCCCAGGAGGTGCTTATATATGAACTTATTAACATCTAAAATATTCTAATAGATTATTCTTGTGGCTTGAGGGCCGGCTCCTTGCAACGGCAAAGTTCTCAACAAGATAAAAATTCAGGGGGACTAACCTTGGTCTCAGGCAACTCTCTCTCTCTCTCTCTCTCAGCTGTTCTGCCCAAGTACCATTCTCAGAAATAAGAAAAATTATAAAATCTAACATTGGGGTTTTCAAGAACCTTCCAAAACACGTGGTAAATATGAGGATTGCGTATTTTCTCACAAACATAACGCAATACCTCATAAAAATATAAAGAAAGATTACATATGCCCTGGTTCATAACTCTTATGAATCACATATTACTCTTAAACAGGTTATGTAACACTTCGTAACAAAATACTCTAAATAAAAAGTTAAATTCTTAGAAATAACGTAAATTTACATAAACGGACTTGAATGAAAAATACAATGAAATTAACGATGAAAGTCTTACGTAATTTATATACCAAACTTATACCTACATGAGAGGATCTCTTCTTATGAGCTGGCTATTCACCTCACAAATGAAATACATAAATAAAATACACTAAAAATTTATTTACTCTACACTAGACCAGCTTTGTAAGAATATATATATATATATATATATATATATATATATATATATATATATATATATATATATTACACCCAATCTGTGAAATTGCCCATTTCATGAAGTGGGCTAACCACTTGCCCATTTCATGAAGTGAGCAAACCACTTGCCCAGTTCATGAAATGGGCAAGTGGTTAGCCCACTTCATGAAATGGGCAAATGAACCCTTACCCATTTCATGAAATGGGCAACCATGATGCATGAAAATATATCTTTGGTACAAAAAGAACCTTTTTATATATATGATCTCGCTTTGCTGCTCCAAGATCAAATCTTTCTGCACTTCAATGTCATACAATATCATTCAAATAAACGATCGTTATAACGACCATTAAAGTATTTGTGCAGGAAGGGGGAAAACTAACCAACACGAAAGGATTTTACTTAATGAAACAAACTACTTTAAACACAACTTAGTGAAAGAAATATTACTAAAACTGAACAGCAATAAATACGGACATACACAAACTGGTTATATATTTTAATTCTTAGTATTGGGGTCAAAATAAGGAAAACTAATACAAATTATTGTAAGTTGAAAAAAAAAAACTTTTAATAAAATAAAATAAATTTTTTTTAAACAGCTATTTTAATCATTAAAAATATAGACAAATTTCACGTCTATGTAAGCAATGGTCATACATATCAAAGAAATTTAGAGTAATTATTTGTCAATATTGTCACATGATTTGTGGCTGTGGCAGCACTGTTGCATTGAAGGCTAGCTTTCAAACAAGAACACCCCTTTGGCAAGCAATTGCTCCTGCAAAGACATCTCTGGTATCCTTGGCCTCCACAAAACTTCCTGCTCGAACTAGTTCGCGAATACTTAACTGTTGTTTGGGGATATTTTCAGGCAAAAGTCCTTTGTACTGAACAAATTCGAATTGATTTCTGGCAAGTTTACCATTGATAATTCCACTTTTTTTGCCAATCACATAACCACTGTCTTCAACTGCTAATACAACACCTACTATGTTAGGTGGTCTCCTTTACTAGGGTCAAATTGAGACACCGGTACAGACACATTGCCTCCAACATCAACTGCTCGCATTGATCTAGTGCTGCGTGCTAACATTCATTGAGCTTGCTTTTGAAGACCATACTCAGCTTCATTTCTTGCCTGTTTTGCTGGATGCAGTACTTCGGTTGAGATATTTTCTTGTTCCATAGCAGGTTGCTGCTGAGAGTCTGCAACTGGATGTGGTTCACGTTCACATTCAGGGTCTACTGATATTAGGTCATCCCGAGCTGAATCTCCGGTAAGTGGAACTTCTATAAGCCTTTCAAGTTCTTCTTCAATACCAGACGATATTTTGCTGATGAATGCATCTGTTAAATTTAAGTTCAAGACCATATCTTGGCTTGTTGCCAGTGAGCGCTTGATAGGGAGTCATCTTGATTGCCTCATGATATGAACTGTTCATGGCCCACTGAACAAAACGGACACTATAATTCCATTTAGCACAATTATTGTCTCTTATCCATGCCATGAGCTTGAGTTTCATATCCCCATAACCTCTTTCAATTGATCCCTGACTCTGGGGATGCCAAGGACGCCCATTTACTAAGATGAGTTCAGGCCATAGTGAGCTATGTTCTTGGATCATTTCAGCTGTAAATTACGGACAGTGGTCTGACTACAACTCCTGCTGCCGTTTCTTTTCTGCGACGCTTTTCAACACAGCGCTCACAATGCACAATATACAGTATAGTGACACAATTGATCTTGAAATATTTCCATATTGTTCACACACCTCCTTGTAAGTTCTTTTCGCCACCATGGTCGGTGTTAATGTGGGCTTGTTGGATAATTCCTGTGACTGATTCTTTAGTTGCCATATATTTTCCATTCTTCTTTTTAACTGTTTCTATTTCACCAAAGGAGGCAATCTGCAAAGTTTGCAAGATTTGGTAGTGTTCTCTTTTAAGCGTCAGTCCAGTCTTTCCTCACTTCAAAATGGTAATTACAGTCTTCTCATATTCAGTAGACCACAAGGCAGCACATCTTGCTATTTGTTCTTCCATGACGAAAGCTTGAAGGGGTTATACAAGATACTTTGAAAATGCCATTATATATTATGTTAAAAGTGTTTGTATAACAACCTAACAAAAGACTTTAAAACAACCTTTTCTGGTTTAACAACTAGTTTGGAACAAATTTTAAGATTCATGCATGAAACTGCCCATTTCATGAAATGGGCTAACCACTTGCCCATTTCATGAACTGGGCAAGTGGTTTGCTCACTTCATGAAATGGGCAAGTGGTTAGCCCACTTCATGAAATGGGCAATTTCACAGATTGGGTGTAACATATATATAATATGATGTAAATGTATACATATATTGATAGATAGATATATAAATGTACAGAAATTATGATGGGTGAGATGATAAAGCATAAAATATGTAGTATTGCCACAAAATTGGAGATGAAAAGATTTGTTTTAGTTAGTACTTTCATCTTAATGGTGATATCAAATGACACAATAAGAGTAAAAATGCAAGGATATCATATTTAAACAGAAGTGGTCCCCTAACCTGGTCATGGCTTAGATTTAAACTGTGACCTTGAGTACAGGCAATTAAAAGTGATTCAACAATACTTTTTGTGGGTAATGTCATTAATATTGATTACGTTCCTTCTTTCTGACCAGTAAATTCATCTAACTAATGGAAACTACTGAGTATCCAAAGCATTATTAATAGACTCCCTCGAAACACCATTTAATGCATTTGTGTTCTGAAAGAAATGCCTTACATGTTTGGACGTAATATATATATATATATATATATATATATATATATATATATATATATATATATATATATATATGTGTGTGTGTGTGTGTGTATATAAATATATATATATATATATATATATATATATATATATATATATATATATATATATATATATATATATTTATATATATACATATATATAAATATATATACATATATATATACATATATATATATATGTATATATATAAATATATATATATATATATATATATATATATATATAAATATAAATATATATATATATATATATATATATATATATATATATATATATATATATATTTTATCATCATCATCTCCTCCTATGCCCATTAACGTAAAAGTTCTCAGTTAGATTTCACCAGTCTTCTCTAACTTGAACTTTTAAATTAATACCTCTCCATTCACCACCATCTACTTCTCGCTTCAGAGTCTTCAGCCATGTAGGCCTGGGTCTTTCAATTCTTCTACTGCTTTGTGGAGCCCAGTTGAAAGTTTGGTGTACTATTCTCTCTTGAGGAGCGCTAAGAGCATGCCCAAACATTACCCCTCATCATGATCTCATCCTCATATGGCACTCGAGCAATCTCTCTTATAGATTCATTTCTAATCCTGTCCTGCCAAATCTACAAAAACTGTTGGATATTGTTTCATTGTCATACAACGTTTCATGCCCATATATTAACACCGATCTCACTAAACTAATATATAGCCTGATTTTTATATGCTATTTCAGGCGATTAGATTTCCAAATTTTACTTTACCTAGCTATTGACTGATTTTCTTTTTTTCCAATCTTTCATTATATTCCAATTCTAAATACCCTGTATCAGAGATCGTAGTTCCTAAATATTTAAAAGATTCTACCTCATTAATCATTTCTCCTTCCCATGATATTACATCTTCCATTGCATATTCTGTTCTCACCATCTCAGTCTTTCTTCTTTTTATCTTGAGCCCAACCTCATGTGATATTTCATGTATTCTGGTAAGCAAGCTTTGAAAGTCCTTTGGCATTTTGTTAATAAGACCAGGGTCATTAGCATGATCTAGGTATACTAATTTCCTCTTGCCCATCAAGTCCAATCCTTCTCCGGTATCACCAATGGCTCTATACATTACAAAATCCATGAGGAGGATAAACAACATAGGTGACAACACATTCCCTTGAAGTTCTACACTGTTTTCTGGAAATTCCTTTGATAAGATTCCATTAATCTTAATTTTGCACTCTCTATGCTCATGAAAAGACTTAATCAAATTGACATATCAAAAAGAACTCCATAATAACCCAGGACTCTCCAGAAAACTGGCCGGTGCACACTTCAAAAGGCTTTTCATATTCCATCAAAAGTGGATTTCTATATTCTACACATTGCTGTACAACATGTCCTAAAATGAAAATTTGGTCAGTACAACTTCTACCTTATCTAAATCCTGCTTTTTCATCTCGTAGCTTTTCATGAATCTTTCTCTCTAGTCTCTTTAGAATGAGCATACTATATATTTTCATGACAACTGAAGTGTGATGCCTCTGCAATTATTGCAATCAGACAGATCTTTTTTTGCCATTTATACCAACACTCCTAGCTACCATTCACCAGGTTTTGTCTCTTCATGCTACATTCTACAAAACAATATTTTAAGTATTCTGGGAGTCACTTCATTTTCGGCCAGTATCATCTAGGCAGTTATTCTATGGTATCCAGGAGCTTTTCATCACTTAAGTTTTTCCATGATAGCTTCGATTTCAAACATTGAATTTATTCATGGCATGTCAAGGTCTTCACCAGCTTCAGGTACATCAATCAGATTATTCCTTCCATATCTCATATTCATGACCTCAATAAAGTGTTCCATCTAACGTTGCCTATCTTCATCTTCTGTTGCTGTAACAGATCCATTGCTCTGTTTGATGGGTATAGACTTCTTCCTTTTTACCCAAGTAGAGATTTCATTAATAATTTTCAGAGCAATTCTTACACCATAGCCACTCCCTGAATTCATAGCTTTTTCAGCATCAACTGCTTTCCTGTCAAAATATTCTCTCCAATCATTCCTGGCTTTTCTTTTGACCTGACTATAAATGCTAGAATACTTAGCATGCTCTACATTGTAATTTTCTTAATTTCCTCGGAAACTTTCAGTAATTAATTTCTCTCTTTGCCTCGTTTTTATAGTATCCCAAGTATCATTTGATTTCCATGCTTTTTTCCATGTAACTGCATGTCCCAAATCTTCACAACTAACTGACTGATATATGTTCTTAATTTCAAACCATTCTTCATTAATTGTTTACTCTTCGTCTCTTAAAGTCTCTAAGACTGCAAATCGATTCCTACATTCAATTGCAAATTTCCTTGTGCTCTTCTTCTAGAAGCTTAGTTGTATCAAACCTAGGTATTTTATCTCCCTTTCTGTCGGGCGTTTTCAGTTTCAATTTCAGTGCGGTAATGAGGAGCAGGTAATCACTGCCAATATCTGCACCTCTAGAGCTTTTTATATTTCTTAGAGTCTTCCTTCTTTCGTTATTAACAGTTATGTGATTTATTCGTTTTTCTAATTGCCACTTGGTGAGGCCCATGTATATTTGTGGATGTCCTTGTGCTGGAAAAGAGTACCTTCAATATCAAGATTGTTTGTTAAACAAAAACTTATAGAATGTGCTCCATTTTCATTTGCAACTTTGCCAAGACCCTCAACACCCATGGCATTCTCTATACCTTGGTTATTCCTTCAAGCTTTAGCATTGAAGTCGCCAATCACAATTTTCATATCTCTCTCTGGGATCTCATCCTTTACGCTCTGCACTTCATAATATTCATCTTTCCTTTCTTTAGGGGAATCATTTGTTAAGGCATAGCAAACTATAATACTCATATTACACTGCTTCGATTTGAATTTTGCTAATAACAATCTACTATTTACAGCTTTCCACTTAGTTAATGCCTTTTCTGCTCTTGGTGTCATCATCCTTCCTACCCCTTCTCTTCCAACTCCATCTGCTTTTCCTGAGTAGAAAAATATATTAACTTGGTCTAAAATGTCTTAACCAATCCAATTACAAAGTGTTCCACTTAGGGCCAAGATATCCAAACTATTGTTCATAAATTCACTCTCCACTTGCTGTAACCTCCCATTCTGATTCAATTACCAGTTTTTAGTTTTTCTTTAGTACTTATAAACCGGGAGATTCTTAGGCCGTCACTACGCCCGGGAGTGGGGCCATTCTATAAATAATTTTCACTTTCCATATACAGACTAAATCCATAGAGGATTTAATGGTTAAATCCATCTATTAGAGTGAAGTAAATTTCTCATTTGTTTAAGTCAACCTTGTTCTAGTTTTAAGTGGTTTCCACTATAGCTTAAAGTATTTTTAAAGTGGTATGTTGTTGATTGTTTCTCGCCTACTCCCCGCTCAATTACCTTGTTTGAACTATCGTGTTAACGATTGTATTTTGTTTGCCCGAGTGATGATGAAAGTGTGTTGATGTCGGAGGTGGGTGCTCGGACAGAAGACAGTTAGGGCTTGAGCACTCCCCCAACAACATACCCTAAGCTGCTTACAAAATTGAAATATTGGATGACGACGTTTAGGCTTGTGATTTGGACTACGCTTTTGGAAATTGTATTGTTGATCCTCACCTTGGTTTATAGTCTGCAGGTGCTCTTGTCACCTGCGACTCGAGTGGTTTCTTCCATCTACGCCAGTTTAGTGTACTTCGAAAGAGACTCGCAGGTTCTCCTGTCACTTGCAACACTTGAGTCTGCTCTGCCGTTCCCTGACGCTAAGGAGTACCCAGGGAGTTGGCTTCGTCTCTGGCTTACTGGCTCTGTCGTCTCGTGTCAGCTGCAGTGGTGTTGGGATCTTTCTAGCTCGTGAGGTGGTCCGTAGGGAGGCCGTTGGCAGGTAAGACAGAATATCCTGTTTATCGAGTAGAGATCGTTGTACCTGGCGGGTTCTACCCTGGTGTACTGGCTCTGCCCTGCTTGCTGGTAGGAGGAGTGGATAACGGCCTTAATTTTGTCTCCTCTATTGTATTATTATTTGAAAGTGAGGAGAACTATATCTTTTGTGTGTGTAAGCTAAGATAATTTGATATATATATATATATATATATATATATATATATATATATATATATATATACATATATATATATATATATATATATATATATATATATGTATATACGTATATATGTATATATGTATATATATATATATATATATATATATATATATATATATATATATATATATATATATGTATATATGTATATATATATATATGTATATATGTATATATGTATATATATATATATATATATATATATATATATATATATATATATATATATATGTATATATGTATATATGTATATATATATATATATATATATATATATATATATATATATATACTGTATATATTTTGTCCTTTTTTTTCTTTGTCGTGGCCAAATATACGATCCTTCTGTAAGTATATTATAGTGGAGGTTTTTGGTGTGTTTAGACGTGTGTTCCTAGGTAGGAATTATAATTGTTTTCATGTGTTTTTGTACTTGGCTTCTTTCTTTCTTGAGTTTAGTTTTATGGTAATGTCTGGTCTGGCCAGCTAAGTTGTGGGATCCAAACAAGTTAAATATTTATAACGTTTATTTCTTATATTCCTCGTGGAATCTACCCCAATCTGAAGAAAGATTAAAAGCTCTAAAAATTAGACGTTTTATAGACGTTATGTCGATGATACATTTGTTCTTTTCAGAGGTAGACACCATGCCACTTTGTTTTTAGAGTACATAAACTCATTTTATTCCAATATCAAGTTCACTTTAGACTCCGAACATAATGATCAACTTTCCTTTTTAGATATAATATTTCACGTTGTAATGGTGCATTTAGTACTGGCATTTTTAGAAAACAAACTTTTACGGGACTTGGGTTAAACTTTTTTAGTCACTGTCCGATTTCATTTAAAGTAAACTCTTGTAAAACATTAATTTTTAGAGCTTTTAATCTTTCTTCAGATTGGGGTAGATTCCACGAGGAAATTAAATTTCTAAAATCATATTTTATTAGGAACTGTTATCCATGTGACTTGTTTGATAAAATGGCAAAACAATTTTTAGATAACTTTTTTATTCCGAAAGCCACCGTACTAAACGTACCAAAGAAGCAAATGTATGTGTCTCTACCATTTATATATAACAATAAAAATGTTAAATGTAAACTTGAGAAAGCTCTTTCTAATTTGTACCCATATGTTAATTTCAAGTTTGTATTAAAAAATCCACTATCCATAGGCAGCATGTTCACATTCAAAGACACTCTACTAGATTTGATGCGGTCCTCAATTGTTTATTTATACAATTGTCCTAAATGTAATTTAGGAACTTATATTGGTTGTTCCAACCGTCTCTTGAGGATCCGCATTGACTCTCATAGAGGAGTCAGTCACCGTACAGGTTGTATATTAAATAAAAAAGAATTTTCCTCCATACGTAATCACGCTCATAAATGCAAACAAACAATTCTAATTTCAAAATACTAGCCCAATCACCCAATAGCTATCCTCTACCTACCCTAGAATCACTTTTCATTAAACAACTATCCCCTACTCTCAATCACTCAACAACCTCTGTTCCTTTACATATTGCTTAACGACTTCCTCCACTTAATCTTCTAACCATTACTTATACGTTCTAACGTCTAAACCTCCCCGTCTTTCCATGTCTCAGTCTTGGATTTTTCCATACTACTATGAGATTCAGGGCCTCTGTAACACGGTTTTTTCGCAATAACTTTTTTTCTATGAATTTCATAAATACAACGCTTATTCAGAATGCACATTATATCTACACATAAATTTTGACTATATTCTGCATTACGTAGGTTGAATAAATTTGGTACTTTATTAAGTAAAAGTGACGATTTTTGAAGACGGGCCAACTTACTCAGAGAAAAGGTTTCGAACGCACTCGTTACATAACTTATGACGGCATTTCTTCTCTCTTTCTCGATCGATGATTGTTTATACGTAACGAAGGCTATACCTCTGCCAACAATAACACAAAAGTGTAAATAAAAGCAAAGCAGTACACCTTTATGAACTCTGAAACCTCTCCACTGAGAATTGTCATAATGAACAAACGAACAAAATATGTTAATAAATACAAAAAAACTTCGATTATTTGTCTAACTCCCAAAATAAGTTTCCTAAGAAATTACAGTCTACTTTATAGCTCACAATCAGACTGACAAGGTGTAGGGAATAGTTGGTAATTTTCAAAAACGTAGTAGACAAGCTTGATTTGATAACTGCTATATCCAATGTCAAGCAATTTTTATTTATTGTCTATCTACCGATCTATTTACTGTAAAAAAAAAAAAAAAATAGCCGGTACTGTATTTTGCTTTAAACTTTCACCAATAATTATCGTCAGAATGATGACTTCATGAGGCTCCACCCACTTTAGCCTCGTTATAATTCTGGATAACACTGAAGGCTATCATGGGCATTGTTGGATCAGAAAATTAAAATTCTGGTTATAAAAACTTATTTCTCGAGTAGTTGTAAGAAGTGCTAAATGATCCTCAAGGATCCCAGCAGTTGGCCTAAACGTTTAATTCATGTATACTACTGTTGCGGCACTGCTGCTACAGTAGTATTACTACGCTAGCACAGATACCCCACCCACATTTATGTATCGTTCCGCCATTCATAAAGTCTGTGTCATTTTTTTTCACTGTGCAATAAGCCATGGCCTCCTCAGAATTTAAGTTTTATATTAGATGATAGGCTATTTCATTAAGCTGACAAATTTATGGCAACTGGGTATGTTATTGCCGATGTTGAAGCTAAAGATAAAGTTTGGTATCATTCCTTCATTGCATTATCATCTTTACTACTATTTGTTTTGCTACATGTAGTAATTATTTTAAAGGATAAATGAATTATGTTCACTTTACTCCTATAAATTCCCATAAGATGTACAAATAAAACTCCTAAAACTATTCATGATTTATTTACAAAATGCAGTCATGCCCAAAACATAGCCAACACGGTCGTACGGCCTAAGAAGAAGAAAAAAAAATTATATCGGATGATCCGTTGGTCTGATGGAGAGTTTAGCACAAAATTCTCATTTTAACAAAAATAGTTATATCAAGACTGTTTACATACAATCTCTCTCTCTCTCTCTCTCTCTCTCTCTCTCTCTCTCTCTCTCTCTCTCTCTCTCTCTCTCTCTCTCTTGGTGGCATAGTGAATAGTTAATGGAAATGTTCAAAAGCCTGAGTGACATTACAAGTATTATAATCATATTACGCTAAGTACAAATCAGACCATAAACATTGGATTTAAACTAGAAACTGAATAATTACCTATTCAGGCTATAGTAAATATGGCCATGGGATTTCTCTTGACTGTATAAAGTTGCAAGTCGTAAGATAAATGCAGTTTTGCAACCACAGGGGCAATTCCAAATCCTGCTAGCTATTCTTGACTGTTATGGGTTCCAGAGCCGATGGAAGAAGGTGAATGGGTGTCCGGTGGATGGGCGGGGCAAAATTTTGTCAAAAGGTGTTTACATTGCTTA
>NC_090752.1:21590136-21635136 GCF_036898095.1 Palaemon carinicauda
ACTTGACCTATTTAACCTATGATTGTTTTCAGGTTCACACAACAATATTATACGTATTTCCACACTCAGTAAAATTACCACAACATTTTACGTATAAATTTAGCATCAACACAAGATATTGTTATCATCACGTTTTTTTTTTTAAACACGTCGAAAGAAGAAATGAGGTCTGTTCAAACAACAACAACAACAACAACAAGGGAAAAAAGTTTCTACTCATCAACTCGAGGGATATCACGTATGCAGGGGTAAGGAGGAACACTTTTGAAAACTACCTCTTAAGGTACCACATGTATGTGTGCCTGATGATGTTCATACACTGCGCCATTAACAATGCTTTGTATCACAACTGTGTTAGACTTAACCATTTTTACTCGGTAAAGACCCAAATACGCTGGCTCTAGTTTGTGTTTCCTAGGTTGTAATAATTTCAAATACACACGATCGCCCACAAATACTTTTACCGGTGCGGTTTTGAACTGACCATCATACTTTGAGCTGTGATTTTCATTAGCTCTTTTCAAAAAACTTTCAGTGGTGTTCATTACTCTCCTCAATAAATTTAATAAATATCACGGTATTGCTCTGTTGAATAATTTGGCAATTGTTGCGAATTAATGAGAACCGTATATGGTAACACAGGATACTGTCCATACACTAAAAAGAAAGGCGTGTCCCTACAGTATATGCAATGTTCAAAGCTAGCTCAGCTGTAGGAAGCATGGCGTGCCAATGAAGAGGGTCATCAGCCACTAAGTAACGCAAAATTCGCACTACTTCCCTATTATTCAACTCTACTAAGCCATTTGCTGAAGGCCTATATGCGGTCACTGAAAAGTGTTCAATTTTCGGGCAACCAAACCTTGTAATGAAAGAGCACAGCACCTGGGCTAAAGAATTTGCAGATTTATCCAACATTGCGTAAGTATGAGTGTACCGAGTAAATGCATCCCCAAATACATATATATATTTATATTTATGTTGTATTAACCCAGTAAAAAATGGTCCTACTACATCCATATGCACTCTATAAAATCTAATGGGAATCACAGGCCCCTTTCTAGCTTCCGATACAGTGTTTTTATGTTCTTTGCAACAGTTACAAGCATGACAACCTTTTATATAATTCTCTATAGACTTTTTCATTCCTAACCAAAAGAAGGATTCACATGCTCTCCTTAAATTTCTATCAATTCCTAAATGCCCAGCATACGGGCTTGCATGTACAATGTGGATGGCTCGTTTAATTAAAGAGGAAGGAAGAACTACCTGTGCAAAAAATTCCCCTCCCCTCTTCTCGTAAGCACAATATAAGACATCATTTTCAATAAAAAATTTCTCACGAGGCACATTCAGAAATGACGGATAACTCTCCGATTCCCTTTTAATCACTGCTCGCACTCTTTCCATCCATTCCTCTTTTTTCTGTCCCTCTCGGACTTCTTTTATGCCCAAACCTCCGAAGTCAATCAAACCTGCATCATCAGGGCATTCATTCTGGAAACCCCTGGTCATGTCCTCGGTCATCCACACATATTCATCTCTCTCTCTCTCTCCCGAGTCGGCTCTCTCTCTCTCTCTCTCCCGAGTCGACTCTCTCTCTCTCTCTCCCGAGTCAACTCACTCTCTCTCTCTCTCTCTCCTGAGTCAACTCACTCTCTCTCTCTCTCCCCGTCTACTGCATGCGCATTGCGAGAACTCTCATCCCATTCTCTATTTTCTCTATTATGATGGGGGTCTTCACTATTCTGGTTACGTTCTTCATTCCTCTTTTGTGCACTAGTTGTTACTCCTATTACTGCACTTCTAGAGAGAGCATCAGCTACCTTGTTAGCCTTACCTTCTATGTGGTGAAAACCCTTTATGTTAAACTCTAACAATCTCTCAATGCATCTTGCTTGAGGAGAGGTCAAATCACTTTTATAATACAAATCACGTAAGGGGCGATGATCACTTTGCAACTCAATCGACTGACCTAATAAAAAGAACCGATGCCTCTCTAGAACCCAAAGAATAGCCAAAGCTTCTCGATCGAATGTGCTATAATTCTTTTCTGCCCTTTTTAACGCCCGGGAAGCAAAACAAATGGGTCTCTCTCTGTCTTTAGCATCTCGTTGATAAACTACGCCACCAATAGCTACGCTACTTGCATCTGTTGTCACTAAAAACGAGTGATCAAATCTAGGATATGCGAATAATTCACTGCTAGTTAAGGCAGCTTTCAAATGGTTAAAGGTCCTTTCTTCTTCCTCTCCCCAATTTATTACTTTTTGTTTCTTTAAACCATCGAAGGGTCTCGCTATCTCTCCAAAACCTCATGAATTTACGGTAATACCTAGTGAGCCCAAGGAACCCAGCTACTTCCTTAGAGTAACGTGGCCTGGGGAAATCTGTAATAGCCGCTACTTTACTGGGGCAGGGTTGGATACCTTCTGGGGTTATTATGTGACCTAAAAATTCAACCTGTTTACAGAAAAATTTGTACTTTGACAAATTTATTTTCATACCATTGCGTCGCAATGCTTCTAAAACTTTACGAATATTATCATTATGTTCTTCGGCCCTTTTCTCTATAATTATGATATCATCTAAATAAACAAGAACAATATGGCCAATTAAGGGCAACAAAACTGCCTTCATTACTCTAGAAAAATGACCTTGGAGCATTTATAACGCCGAAAGGAAGAAAATTAAACTAAAATAATTGATCATTAGCTATAAATGCCATTTTACATTTACTGTCTTCTTGAATGGGTATTTGATAGTATCCAGATTTTAAATCAACAGTTGTAAAATATTTGCTATCCTGTACTTTCATAAGTAATTCTTCGATTGAGGGCAATGGGAATGCATTATCCTTAGTGATTGCATTTAATTTCCTATAATCAACACACAATCTAACAGCTACAATTGGAGAAGCCCAGGGGGATTCGCTCTCCTCGATTATCCCTTGTTCCCTTAGTTTATTACTTTCACTTTCTATCTCTCCCTGGAAACGAATGGGTACCTTATAAGGCCTTGATCTGATCGGCTCCGCCTGCCCAGTTTCAATGCTAAAGGGAAATCGATCAATCCTCCCGGGTGGCTCATCTCCAATTGCAATTACATCGGAATAATTATTGACAATGCCACTAACTACAGGCTGATATTCTGAGGGACATAATTTTTGCTCTTGCATAATCAAATTATGAGTGTGTTCGTCTGTGCAGGCTGGAGTTGGGGCTCCCAACATCCCATGATAAGCAATTTCACATAACTCTAATTCACAAACAGAATCACTTCCTAAAACAACTCTTTTATTAGACAAATTAACATCGTTATATCAGCTTTGTTCTCTTTAATTTCTATCAAGCCCTCTAATATCATATGGGCCCAATTGTCATGGGGTTTAACAACTGCTTTGGTTCCTTCCACAAGAGGGCGACACGGGGTCACAGATATACTCGTAAGGGTCTTCGGGGACAACACTTCTCCACTATCAGGTACAGCTGTTATCTTACTTAAATGTCTCTCCGAGCTAACACACGTACTTACTGTCTCATAACTTTCTATCAGCAAAATGTACCCTCCTGCTTTTAATGTTATTGTACCTTTTCCCCCAAAAATGCAAATTTGATTACTAGATATAAAGTCTATTCCAAGGATAGCCTCGATTCCTGGAATTCCCAAGGTGGGCAAGACAAAAAAATTATGTATAAACTACACACACCCCACCTTAAACTGGAAGATTGATGTATTTTTTATGTTTAGTTTATTTCCTCCTGGCGTGTCAAGAACAATGGATGCCGCTGGCTGTAGTGGATTTGAGAAGAATTTTTTTCAATCAATGAAACACTGGCTCCTGTGTCAATCAGCACTTGGAGGGATTTATCTTGCAGGTCGATCCTAACTGCTAGCATTCCAAGCCGGCCATTACGAGATATCGGACACGGGCCGATGACATCCGCTGCCGTGCCGCTGCCCCCTCATCCTCTCCCTAGTGCAGCGGGAGTGAGGTCGGGGGTACCGATGGAGGTCCCAGTGCCTGCTCTGTCACGTCCGTCGTCGCTTCCTCGGCTACTGCTTGTGATGTCATGCGGGGGGGCATCGAACTCCCTGGTCTCCCCCTTCCTGTGTTCCCTTTTCCTCGGACAAGGGCGGGGGGAGGTGTGCATGCGCCCCAGCCCGCCCGGCCTGGGCGTTTTTTGCTGGGCATTCTCGAGATAAATGACCGTAGGCCTGACAAGTGTAACAGCGGGGGGATCCTTGGGTGGGGCACTCCACTCGACGGTGCCCCTCTCCCCCACAGTGCCAACATCTGAAGACTGTTAATCTGCTGACTGCATTCCCCTTTATCACTCTTTGGCTGTCGACTTCCTCTCATGGCTGCCAACTTCTCGGAATAAGCCCCGTTATTCCCAGTCCTTTTATCTTCTGGCAAACTGTCTAAAATGTTTTGTATCGCACTCACTACGTCTGCTAACGAGCGACTGTCATCGACCATATAACCTCATAAATACGGGTTTACTAATCTGCGAACATGTTTACGGGCAATTGTCTTTTTATCACCTTCTTGGAGATTGGCACTCCGGGTAGCAATCAAATCGCAATCCCGAAAAATGCGAGTTGCAAAACTAAGAACGGATTCACCTTCCCGTATTTTGAGTTTGTAATTTTCTTTTAGGTCTCCCTTTCTCGCATCAGGCAATGCATACGTCTCAATTAAACGTCGTTTTATTTCTGTATAACTTCTTAAACTTTCTTCTAGCCAACACATTACTTCCATTGCCAGAGAATCTTTCAGCAATCTAATTATTTGAATAGCCTTTTCTTTTTCCGACCACCAATATGTGGCTACTTCAAATTCTCTCAAAAACACTTCAATTGATTGAAAACCTTCTTTAGGCCTTTGATCATCAAAGGACCTAACACTTGCCTGAAGTTCTGGCAACATTCGAACTGCAATTTGCGTATCTTCACTCGGCTGTGCTTGTGTACTTTCACTTGTGTGCGTTTGAACTTCGTTTATGTACGTCGGATATGCTGTGCTTGCATGCCGCTCCTATTCTCGATCCACCAATAGTCTGTTTATTGACTGTTGTAAATTATCTAACTTATTTTCCAATTTCTGCGTTCTAATTTACTGTCTATATTCTTCATCGAGAACGCTATGTCCCACTGCTCCTTCATTCTCATCTTCAGCATCAGCCGTGTCTGCTATGTTAGTCCTTGTGTATATCGGCATCTTGAACTTTTATTTCACCGGTTCAAAGAACAACTTCACTCAGCATACACAAACAGATGTATTTTTTTTTCTTTACACCTGACACCAATATTACCCGTGCAGACGGATAATGAGACGTCGGCGTATGGGTTTTCTTCATTTATTATAAAAGGTTCGTTCGTAAGTACACAATACACAAATAACCTCTCAGATGAGGGACTTATCAACTCGAGTGTTCACCGGCAACTAACTACTGCCTTCGTTATAAAAATGCAGCCATTGCAAAAATGGAGACACAGGTTTTTGTGTAATACTCATGAATATTGAGTTCATTTACCTTGATATACAAGACATCTACATACACAAATTAGGACATTTATATATAAATATATATATATATATATATATATATATATATATATATATATATATATATATATATATATATATATATACATATGAGTATATATATATATATATATATATATATACATATATATATATATATATTATATATACATATATATATATATATATATATATATATATATATATATATATATATATATATATATATATTTATATATATATATATATATATATATACATATATATATATATATATATATATATATATATATATATTTATATATATATATATATATATGTATATATATATGTATATATATATATATATATATATATATATATATATATATATGCATATATATATATATATATATATATATATATATATATATATATATATATTTATTTATATATATACAGTATATATAAACATGTGTGTATATTTATATTTATATTTGTATACATAAATGTATATATATATATATATATATATATATATATATATATATATATATATATATATACAGTATATATGATAAATTTTGCACATTTAAACGACTTTTTTCTTATTTCCAATAAGATATATACTTTAATACATTAATGCCTGGATGCTCTTACCAACCATGGGATCAGAGTCTCAAAGCAAAACTATTCAAAGACAATAGCATCTGACCGGCCATGAATCAAACCCTAGTCCAGTATGCTTATATGACAGCGACCGTACAATTTAGCAACGAAGAAATGTAAGTCAATGATAATTCTTCTGCACATATACCGGTCGAATTCTGGTTTTTTGTACCTAGAATTGAAATCAACCCATCTTCATCATCGTAGCTGATTGGTAGGTTTGTAACTTGGCATTCGATTAATGATAAATTTTGCACATTTAGACGTGTTTTTTTCATATTTCATATAAGCCACATATTTTAATACATTAATGTCTGGATTCTCTTACCGAACTCGGGATCAGAGTCTCGATGCAAAACCACTCAAAGACAATACCACCTGACCGGCCGGGAATCAAACCCTTGTTCAGGATGCTACATTTAGACGTTTTTTTTCATATTTCATATAAGCCACATATTTTAATACATTAATATCTGGATTCTCTTACCGAACTCGGGATCAGAGTCTCGATGTAAAACCACTCAAAGACAATACCACCTGACCGGCCGCGAATCAAACCCTTGTTCAGGATGCTACATTTAGACGTTTTTTTTTCATATTTCATATAAGCCACATATTTTAATACATTAATATCTGGATTCTCTTACCGAACTCGGGATCAGAGTCTCGATGCAAAACCACTCAAAGACAATACCACCTGACCGGCCGCGAATCAAAACCTTGTTCAGGATGCTTGTATGACAGTGACCATACCATTTAGCCACGAAGAAATATAAAAGTCAATAACAATTCTTCTTTACATATACCTGTCTGTCGAATTCAGGTTTTTTGTACTTAGAATTGAAATCAACCCATCTTGATCAAAATGAAGCAGTGGCGTTAGCTTTCTCCATAAAAATTACATAAGATTCGAACAATAAATATTCTCTAAGTATATCTCTATGTCGAGTTTCTTTGTAATTGTATCATTATTTTTGAATATAGTTTTAGGGGGGATGTAATTATGGGGCCTGTAAAACCCCAAAGTGAATCTTGATCTCAATGGAAATACCAGCATTTGCTTTCTCGATAAAAATTACGGAAGATTTGTTCAAGAAATATTCTGTAAGTACATCTCTATGTCGAGTTTCATTGAAATTTTATCATTATTATCGAACACAGTCCTAACGTGTCTGTAATTATGGGGCCCGTAGACCATCAAGGTGGAGCTTGATCACAATGGAGATAGTGCCGTTAGCTTTTGTAATGAAAATTACATAAGAATCAATCAATAAATATTCTGTAATTACATCTCTTTTTCAATTTTCATCACAATTCTATCATTATTATTGAATACAGTCTTGGGAATCTGTATTTATGGAGCCTGTAAACACAAAAGGTGGATCTTGATAAAAATGAAAGTAGTGTCGTTAGCTTTCTCGATAAAAATTGAATAAGATTCGATTAGTAAATATTCTGAAAGTACATCTCTATGTTGACTTTAATTCCAATTGTATCATTATTATTGAACAGATTTTAGGCAGTCTGTAACTATGGGGCCCGCAGATCCCCAAGCTGGATATTGATCACAATTGAAACAGAGGCGTTAGCTTTCTCCATAGGAGTTACATAAGATTCGACCAATAAATATTCTGTAAGTACATCTCTATGTCGAGTTTCTTTGCAATTGTATCATTATCATTGAATACAGTTTTATGGGGGATGTTATGAGGCCTGTAAAACTCCAAGGTGGATCTTGATCACAATGGAAATAGCGTTAGCTTTCTCGATAAAAATTACATAAGATTTGATCTAGAAATATTCTGTAAGTACATCTCTATGTCAAGTTTCATTGCAACTGTATCATTATTATTGGACACATTCTTAGGGGGTCTGTAATTAAGGGGCCCATCCACCCTTGGGGGGATATCGATCACATTGGAGAAAGCGGCGTTAGCTTTCTCGATGAAAAGTTTCATAAGATTCGATCAATAAATATTCTGTAAGTACATCTCTATTTCAAGTTTCATTTCAATTCTATCATTATTATTTCATGCAGTTTAGGTTGTTTGTGATTATGGAGCCTGTAAACACCCAAGGTAGATCTTGATCGCAATGGAAATAGTGGCGTTAGCTTTCTTGATAACAATTACATAGGATTAAATCAATAAATATCCTGAAAGTACATCTCTATATCAAGTTTCATTGCAATTGTATCTTTACTATTGAACACAGTCTTAGGGGGTCTGTAATTATGGGGCCCATAGACCCCCAAGGTGGATAGTAATAAAAATGGAAATAAAGGAGTTAGCTTTCTCGACAAAAATTACATGAGGTTCGACTAATGAATATTCTGTAAGTATATCTCTATGTTAAGTTTCATTGTAATTATATTATTATTATTGAATACAGTTTTTGGGGATCTGTAATTATGGAGCCTGTGAACCCCCAAGGTGGATCTTGATCAAAATGGAAATAATGGCGTTAGCTTTTTCGATAAAAATTACATGCGATTTGATCAAGAAATATTCTGTAAGTACATGTCTATGTCAAGTTTCATTATAATTGTATCATTATTATTGACTACAGTCTTAGGAGCTATGTAATTATGGGGCCCGTAGACCCCAAAGTTGGATATTAATCACAATGAAAAAAGCGGCGTTGGCTTTTTCGATAAAAATTACATAAGATTCGATCAATAAATACTCTGTAATTATATCTCTATTTCGACTTTCATTGTAATTCTATCATTATTATTGAATACAGTTTTAGGAGGTCTATAATTATGGTGACAGTTAACCCCAAAGGTGGATTTTGATCTCAATGGAAATACCGGCGTTAGCTTTCTTGATTAAAATTATATAAGCTTCGATTGATAAATATATTGTAAGTACATCTCAATGTCGAGTTTCATTGCAAGTATATCATTATTATTGAATACACTCGTAGGTGGTCTGTAATTATGGGGCACGTAAACCCCCAAAGTGGATCTTTATCAAAATGGAAATAGCGGCGTTAGCTTTCTCGATAAAAATTACATAAGATTCGATACATAAATATTCTATAGTTACATCTCAATGTTGAGTTTCATTGCAACTGTGTCATTATTATTGAATACAGTTTTAGAGGATCCGTAATTATGGGGCCTGTAAACACCCGAGGGGGATCTTGATCACAATAGGAATAGCAACGTTAGCTTTTTCGATAAAAATGACATAAAATTCGATCATTGAATATTCTTTATGTTTCTTATACAATTTTTTTTTCACAGGGAACACATGCACACAAAGATATCGCCTTATATAATATATATATATATATATATATATATATATATATATATATATATATATATATATATTATTATGTGACGAACCACTGTGCAAACAATTACCCCTTTACAATGGGCGGTAGTTCTCTTCACACAACAAAATAGAAGTCATATGGGTAGACTTCCAAATTCACTTGTTTCTTATTACGAGTGTATAAGATTGTTGATTATGATCAAATGTATCTTCTTAAAGCTGGTTGCAGACAACAGAAGCACCAATAGCAGGATAATTGGAGGACAGGAACAATAAACTATGTTATAAACAAAACTTTAATCTTACGTTAAACAAAACAATGAAAAAGCACTTCAAAACAACAATAATAAGCAATGCAAAGTGAATGGGTGAGTAAGGTAGATGAATCTCGTGGTGAGAACAATATATTCTAACAAAACAATAAATTTGGGGTTACCTTATAACATGTAAGGTAAGAAAACAGGGATGATTTACAGCAGGAAGGCGAGTGTAAACAAAAGATAATGAGAAGAATGGAATGAAGATGGCGCTGAAATAAGGTGATGTATTTACAAAGAAAATGGAAAAATAAACTTTAGACAAATCAGATATGTTAGCATATGTACAACATATGGGGATATCACAGTCCCCCCTTGTTTTTGTTTTTTTCCATTTCCCGAGGATCAACCGAGGTTATCCTTGATAATGAGTCTGCCACAATGTTTTCTCGTCCTGATATGGCGATTACTTGGATATTATGTGCAGATAGTATGTATGACCATCTTAAAAGTTTAGGGTTGAGAGTAGTGGACCTATGGAGATGCGACAGAGGAGAGTGGTCGCTGTAGACGTAGATCGTGTCTTGTCCATCAACATAGATCTCGTATCTCTGGATGGTAGCTACGATGGCGAATAGTTCTTTCTCCACAGTGGGCCAATTTAGTTGGGAACCCATAAATCGTCCACTGGAATAAGAGACTGGTAACAGATCAGCTAGTGGGGGCAGGTTTCCTGTTATGGCTGTTATTGGAGCAGGATGCTGTAATAAAATGCCCCCATATCCAAGATCACTAGCGTCTGTTTGGAGATAGAATGGTTTGGTGAGGTTAGGTGCCATTAATATAGGAGGAGATGACAAGTAAGTTTTTAGCTGGTTAAATATTTGATCATGTTGCTGGCGCCAAGAAAAATTTACTTTTGAAGAAGTTAAAGCAAATAGTGGTCCTGTGAACGGTGAGAAATTTGGACTAAACTTAGAGTAATATCCTACCATACCTAGAAATCTTTTTAATTCCTGTTTGGTAGTTGGAACAGGATAAGAAGTTATGGCGCTAATATTTGCATCATGGGGTAATACTTTACCACTGCCAACTCGATGACCAAGGTAAGATACCTGACCTTTGCAAAAATTACTTTTTGCTAAGTTGATCGTTAAACCATGTTGTTTCAACCTTGAGAAAACTTCTTTTATCTTTTGAATATGGTTTATCCATGTGTCAGAGGCAATAATGATGTCATCTAAATATACAAATACTTTTTCCAAGTCCTGTAAAATTAAAGACATTACTCTTTGGAAGGTGGCAGGTGCGTTGGCTAATCCGAATGGCATTACGTTATAACTAAATAAGCCAAATGGAGTGATAAATGAAGAAATTTCCTTTGCCGTTTCTGTTAATTTAATTTGGTAATAACCCTTCAACAAATCTATTTGGGTTAAGTAGGTCGAATTACTTACTTGGTCAATGATATCTTGTATTCTTGGTAGAGGATACGAATCTTTAATTGTTAAATTATTAATCTTCCTGTAATCGGTACAAAGACGAAATTTACCATTTTTCTTTCCTACTAGGAGACATGGGGAAGCCCATGGTGACGCACTGGGTTCTGCCAATCCTTCTCTTACTAAGTAGTTCACTTCTTCTTTCATGATACCCAATTTCTTCTGTGATGTTCGATAGAAAGCTTGTTTAATGGGTGCAGCACCTGGTTGTAGTTTGATGTCATGATCTAGCATGGTGCATCTGCCTGGTTTATCTGAAGTTATACTAGGAAATTCATGGAATAAAGCTACTAAAGATTTACATTTTGATGCAGATAAGGGTTTTAGATAGTCTGATAAGTTTTCCAAGATCTTTGAGTTTTGAGAATCCTGCCAAGATGCAGTTATTGGATCATCTGTAAATTGATCCATAGGACAATCTATGTATGGTATGGCACTAGTAATCATTACCGTTTTATTTTCAGCTGTTGAGGGAGACAAATAGGCCTTTAAGAGGTTTATGTGGACTAATTGAGTAGACTTACGCTTATCTGGAGTGGCGATTATATAGTTGGTTGGCGAGATACGTTGAGTGATGGTATAAGGTCCCTGGTATTTCTCTCGTAAGGGAGAGCCTGCAATCGGATGGTATAGCAGCACTGCATCTCCTACTTTGAAAATTCTGGTTTTAGCCTTTTTATCATAGTTAATCTTCATCTTCTCTTGAGCTGTTATCAAGTTAGTTTTGGCAATGGAGTGAAGATCTGAAAGTTTCTTGTTGAGTTCTGAAATATATTGGGAAAGAGGTACCTCATTATCTCCCAACTTCAGGATGCGTTCTTTGACTGAACTGAGGATAGTTCGTGGCCGTCGACCGAAGAGTAGTTCAAAAGGTGACATACCAGTAGACTGATTTCGAACTCCTCGTATGATGTACATGATCAGTTCCAAATCGCAATCCCACTCGTTACCTGAACTATGGATGTATTTCCGGAGAAGATTTTTAATGGTCTGGTGAGTGCGTTCTAATGCTCCATTGGTCTGTGGATGGTAAGCTGAGGATGAGACTTGGGTTATATGGTAATCTTTCATAGCTGTTTTAAAAGCATGACTCATGAAATTGGTTCCTTGATCACATTGTAGTTCAGTTGGAAATCCTACAACAGTAAATATGGACACTAGTGACTTTAGGATGTTCTTGGCTGAAATGTTTCTTAAAGGTACTGCAAATGGATAACGGGTAGTTGGGCATAAGGCCGTAAGCAAGTATTCATGTCCCCTTTTTGTCTTAGGCAAAGGGCCTACACAATCTACTATGATCTTACTGAAAGGTTCTTTAGGCACAAGTATAGGTTTTAAGGGTGCAACTGGTACTTTTACATTAGGACTACTTACTTTTTGACATGTTGTACATGTTTTTACGTACTCTTTAATGTCATTCTTCATGTTTGGCCAATAAAAGTCTTGACTGATGCGTTCATATGTTTTAGTGATACCAAGATGAGAGTCAGCAGAGCGAGACAATTCTAGGATCAGAGGTCTTATATCCTTAGGAACAACTACCTGGAATAGATCCTTCCAGGTTTCTAGATGACTGTTCTTGCTGGACCTGAATTTTCTCATTAGTACATTATTATTAATATAAAAATAAGAACACTTGTTGGTATCCTTTGGTTTCACTTGGTTGAAACACTGCTGTAGAGTGACATCTTTCCTTTGTTGATAGCTAAAGGAATCAGGCTGGATCTTATATGTACTCATCAACTCGTTGAAATCCATAGGTTCAGAGACTGGCAACGGGTTTGATGATGATTCAGTAGGGGTGTCTTTTTTACTGTTTCGTGTCACTGCTAAGCATTCCTCCTGTACAACTTCACCTGGAGATACTGCTATTAAGTTTGTTAAGACAACAGAGTTAGCTATGTCATTACCCAGGATTACATCTACATTTTTGCATGGTAACAGTTCTGGATTTACAGCTACTTCAGTAGTTCCAGAGAAATAAGGACAATGAAGGTTTACATTAATGAGAGGCAACATAGACTTACTGGTTAAGTCATAAACTGCAACATACCTGTGAGTTTCACCTTTAGGTCGTATTACTTTAGGAGAGACGATCGTTTGAGAGGATCCAGTGTCTCTGAGTATGGTTACAGGTTTACCATTTATTTTGCCTGAGCAAGTGAAGGGTGCAAACGCTTGGGACTCGTGTGATGCACAATGGAAGGTCTTTTTCTTCTCCACCTTAGGTTTTGGTTCCTGTTTGGGCAGATTCATTTGCTTAGGAGAGAATTGAGGGGGATTAGGTTTTCTCTTTAAGTATGAAGCTGCACAATGTGGATCAGGACATTCTGAAATATGATGTCCTTCTTGTTTGCAGTATGTACAAGTTTCCTTAGGTCTAGTTTCTCTATATGGGGTTTTACCTACTTTATGAATAAGAGCATAGTCATCTGCCTTTAAAGCGGCTTTCTTAGGGTCAGATTCATTCTGCTCTCTTAGATACACATTAATGCTACCTGGTATTTTCCTTAAGAACTCCTCCATTACTATTAAATCTTTCAACTGCTCGAAAGTTTTGACATCTACTTTGTCTACCCACTTCTGAAACTGTTTAATCTTTCCATTCATAAATTCTAAAAAGGTCTGCTGAACTTGCTTCTGACTATTACGAAATATTTGCCTATAACCTTCCGCAGTAATAGAATAAGCATCAAGGATTGCCTTTTTAATTATGAAATAATCATGTTCCTCTAACATAGTGGCACATACAGATAATGCTTTACCTTTAAATGAGTTCCGGATGATCAAATACCATTTGTCCTGAGGCCAATTGAGATTCTTGGCTGTGTCTTCGAACACAGAAAAGTAGTTATCAGGTTCCCGTTCTTCAAATGTGGGCAGCAATTTCTGCACCTTGCCCACATCAAAGGGTTCGGGAATTAGCTTACCTTCTTCCTTTTCTTTCAGTCTTATAAATGCCAGATCCCGTTCTGTTACTGTGGCCGCTTCTCTCTCAATCTGCAGCCTAACACTGAGAGCTTTGTTTTTCTGTTCACTTGCTTTTTCTTGTTGCTCCAAAGCAGTTTCCACCTTGATACGTTCTAGGGAAGCAGCGGCAGCAGCCTTGCGCTCAGCAGCAGCGGCTTTCCTCTCTTCTAACTCAGCGGCGGCAGTTGCGGCTCTTTCAGCAGCAGCGGCTTTCCTCTCTTCTACCTCAGCGGCGGCAGTTGCGGCTCGTTCAGCAGCAGCGGCTTTCCTTTCTTCTAACTCAGCGGCGGCAGTTGCGGCTTGCATCTTCATCTTTTCCAACTCCAGCTGTAGACTTAGTTTATCCAAGTCACTATTTGGATTGGTAACTGTTAGAGCTCGAACGTCAGCCAATTCTTCTTCTGGAACAATATCTTCATCTACAAGGAAGTTCAAAATATGACTGAGAATTACACATTTTACGGCAGTTGCGGGAATCTGTACATCATAATGGCGAGCTAGATTCTTTAGGTCAGTTTTTGTGGCAACTGTGAGAGATTCCACATGATCCCGTGGTGATACCATAAATTGTTGCAAGTTGAAAGGCATTTTGAATGTCGCCCGTGGCGCAAGATAAGTACAAACTAAAATAAATATCCAAACTTTACAAGAATAAGTATAAGATCATACGATCGCAAAATAACAATCTTTCGATCACAGAAATACAAAATAGCGATCACAAAATTACAAGATCGAGAGATCACAAAATTACAAAATTATATGATTAGATCACCTTACACAAAAATAGCTTAAATACAAAATTAAGTCTCGCGAAACTTACGATAATACTATTAAAACTTTTATTCACAGTTAACGACTGAACAATTATTTCTTTATACTCGAGATCTTGAGCACGCGACTAACTACTTCATAATTACTCAACGACACGCTTAACATCACAAACTTTTACAACAATTTTACCGAATCGGTAAACAAGGCTTTAAAACGCAAAGGTTTTTTTACTTTAAACATACCTAATTAGCACGTTCTAGTTTACATTTCCTTTTAATTTATACCAGCTTAATACGATAACTTTTCAATGTTACATTTTAATTTATATAAATACTATATTATTCTCGTTATGATAAAGAATCTAGTTAATAGTCAACACTTAGTTTAAAGTAATTGATTATCAGAATAATGCACAAACTGGACAAAATACATAGTATGCGCTTTATAGATATAACAGGAGTAATTTAACACAAGTATTTAAAAATTCATTTACCGACACGTAAATGTTATTTGTACACCAAAATAGTACTTTTAACACCAAACAATATACAAGTTAATTTCCTGACTAGAAATAACGATTGGAATTACGAAAATCTCCGAAATAGGAAATTGGCTAATTTCACTTACAAAATTCATATAACAAAATAAATCACTTCATAATGAAATAGAGATGGAGGAAATTTCACTTATAATGAAACTTAATTTAATAAATCACATATAATGAAATTTGAATTATTTCCTAAATATCACTTTTGAATGGCGATTTTAAGAAATGGCAAAATCTTAGGGCTTCAGATTTTTTTTTATGAGAAATCTCTGGGATACGAGATTTGAGTAGGCGAAACTTTAAAAGCTACCTACTGGGGGCATCTTCAATTAATAAGGGTGGTTTAGAAGCTGGACAATCAGCATACCTAAGTCTTAACTATATTAAGCGTGACTTGTTCCTCTTACAACCAAATGACTACCCAGACATATATTATACATAAATGTCTAATGAGAGGGAGACGAGACATCTACCTTACCTTGGAATTATTACTGTCGTCCTTTATCCTTGGTACGCCACAACACAACACTCGATACTGTTCATAATCACTGGAACTGTTCTTTCACGATTCAATCACTTGATATAAATTTGATGAATCATATCACACATCAGATCGCACATCAGATCCCACATCAGATCGCACATCAGATCCCGGACAGGCCCCCAACTATTATGTGACGAACCACTGTGCAAACAATTACCCCTTTACAATGGGCGGTAGTTCTCTTCACACAACAAAATAGAAGTCATATGGGTAGACTTCCAAATTCACTTGTTTCTTATTACGAGTGTATAAGATTGTTGATTATGATCAAATGTATCTTCTTAAAGCTGGTTGCAGACAACAGAAGCACCAATAGCAGGATAATTGGAGGACAGGAACAATAAACTATGTTATAAACAAAACTTTAATCTTACGTTAAACAAAACAATGAAAAAGCACTTCAAAACAACAATAATAAGCAATGCAAAGTGAATGGGTGAGTAAGGTAGATGAATCTCGTGGTGAGAACAATATATTCTAACAAAACAATAAATTTGGGGTTACCTTATAACATGTAAGGTAAGAAAACAGGGATGATTTACAGCAGGAAGGCGAGTGTAAACAAAAGATAATGAGAAGAATGGAATGAAGATGGCGCTGAAATAAGGTGATGTATTTACAAAGAAAATGGAAAAATAAACTTTAGACAAATCAGATATGTTAGCATATGTACAACATATGGGGATATCACAGTATATATATATATATATATATATATATATATATATATATATATATATATATACATATATATATATATATATATATATATATATATATATAAATATATAAATACATATACATATATAAATATATGCAGTATATACGTATATATATATGTATATATATAAACATGTGCAGTATATATATACATATATACACGTATATATAAATATATATATATATATACAAACATGTAGTATATATATATATATATATATATATATATATATACATATTTATATATATACAGTATATATATATATATATATATATATATATATATATAGATAGATAGATAGATAGATATATAAATATATATATATATATATATATATATACAAACATGTAGTATATATATATATATATATATATATATACATATTTATATATACAGTACATATATATATATATATATATATATATATAGATAGATAGATAGATAGATAGATAGATATATATATATATATATATATATATATATATATATATATATATGTATATATATATATATATATATATATATATATATATATATATACAGATATATATGTATATATATATAAATACGTATATATATATATATATATATATATATATATATATATATATATATATATATATATATATATATATATATATACATATATATATATATATAAATATATATATATATATGTATATATATATATAGATAGAGATATAGATAGATAGATAGATATGTGAGTGTGTCTGTATGTGAATGTGTACTGTTTGCGAGGGTTGCCGCATGCTTGCAACATATGTATTTTTTCATATGACAATTGTATTTAAAGTGGATTGCCCTCTTAATTAATGAAATAATGATATTCGTTGAATATACAATGAATGAATAAATTACAAGAAAACAAATCAGTGTAAGAGCATAGCAACAGTAACGTGAATGTAAGTGCGAGAGAGAAAGAATGTGTGTGTGAGAGAGAGAGAGACTCTCACATGGAAATCCCAGTTTAGAGAGAGCATCGGTATCCGGCAGCAGAGTTCAAGGGCAGACATCGCCTCGAGCAACATAGAGAAAGAGATGGCAAGAAAGTTTCATCATAATTTTAACAATGTTGCCTCTTCGACCTGTGCAAAAGGACAACCTGGTGCACATCCTCTTTCCTCGTCCTCACGCTTCACCATACTTTATAGTAGATGGAATAGTCTTAGACTGTTGATTATTTCGTGGAATAATATAATAACATCCCAAGAGCATCTCATCCACATCTTTACTATAATTTGCTGTATGGAGCTTTTTGAATACGGAGAAAAACATCTATTTTAATAGCAGCAGCTATTTAACAAAGCAATGATAACAGACATAATTGAAGGCCGTAAAGATATGCCTGAAATACATAAGACGAATGAATTACTAAAATCATTTAAAGATTTTATTACAATTCGGGAACTAGCTTGAAATATCATTAATTCACGAGGCAAGTCTTGGCATATTAGGCACACTAAATAAAAAAGGCAAATAGAAATGAGAGGTTTAGCAAATAAATATTGGTACAGAAAACATCGATTAATATATGAAATATAAATATTTGTACATATTGCATCGAAACATCATGACAGATTTCATTCAAGCTAATAATTATTTGAACTTAAAAGGCCTTCAGGAAGATAATTTATCCCTTACAAAAAAAGAATAGTTAAATAAAGATTTTTTGGTTCCGGGCAATAAGACAATGAGGGAGCTTTACGGAATATAGCTGTATAGCTGTCCAGTATATGCTAAGTGAGAAACACCACTAGTTCTTGTGATGCAATAATAAAGGCAACATGGATGTTTAAATAAACTCGCAGCCCGGACCAGAGTGAGATGCAACCAGCTAGGCATCAACTGTAAACCCTTCTGATATTTAGAAGTAGACTTGTAAACTGTGATACTAACCATCTGTCAAAAATATACGAGTAGTATACTCAACAACCACCGCTAATTGGTAGTTAGATGTTGATTCTAGAGCCAGTGTCTGAGATACTAGATGAAACTAATAAATAATATATCCGTGGACTCTCCTGGTATTAGAATGGCTATTAAAAGACATTTTGGAGTGTGGATACCCCCTAAAGACACACTGGAATTGGGTGTTTAATTGGATCTAGATCCGATTTAGGAGATACCAAATAAAATTTTCTCTACGATAGCACTGTACAGTATATCAGTATATCCTAAGAGTATTTTAATGCTAATGATAAACATTCCAGTGGGTGGTTACCTCTAACAGACACTCTTAAACAAGCGTGGAGAGAAAAGGGCAAGCCATGATATTTACTGTGCAGTATAGCTTACTTACAGTAGGCTGCTATTGAAAGGCATTATGCATTATCGTGATATATAATAGATATTTTTTTTATCTTCGATATCCTTCGTATCTATTTCATACAAATATTATTTGTTTGTTTTACATATATAACATCCATTTGCAGGCCGATAATAATTCAGCCATATCATTATTTTGTAGAACAAGCAACTAAATTTAATTACAGTACTCACTTGATATTTGTTTACGAGAAAAACGTTGATGCATTGGGGACTATAAGACTGCCAATGTAAAGCATCATTTGAGTTCTTTTCATTATTATATTTATTGCTGTAAATTATCTATGCACATAACGTTTGTGGAATTAATTGAAATAAGCAACTATTTCATTAAAAGGAATGCACAGATACACACTCTGCATCAATTCCATCTCCAGAATGTAGATATGGGGTTGCTGAATTCCTTAAAAGAGATCTAACTAAAATTAGTGCATAGTGCAAATTGTGGGACATGAAGTTGAATCCTAACAAAACTCAAAGTATGATTGTAAGTAGACCAAAAGCAGTGGATCTTCAACATCCAGATCTCAGCACCGATAATGTTTCTTTAAGTATGTATGACTTTTAAAATTTTATGTGATACTCGACAGCAAATTTACTTTTGAGAAACACATTAGGTCTGCGTCTTCTTCAGTTGCACAAAAAAATGGCTTATTGAGAAAATCTTTTAAGATTTTCGGTAACCAATCTATTCTGATGAAGTGTTTTAATTCTTTCATTATACCTTGTTTCGAGTATTATTCTCCTGTCTGGTTTTCAGCTGCTGATTCTCATCTTAATATGTTGGACAGGAACTTACGGTCTATTAAATTTCCCATTCCTGATCTAGATATTAATCTCTGGCCCTTTGTGTTTAATTAGTTTGGTATGCATGTTGCATAAGATTTTTCATAATTCTGATCATCCTTTACAGTTAGATCTTCTTGGACAATTCCGTCCTGCTCGTAATGTTAGGCATGTAGCTGATTTTAAGTCAGGCCTTCTCCACCATGAGGCTCAATACTACAACGTTCTCTAGAAGTTTTATTCCAGCTGTAACCAAGCAGTAGTGTATCATGGAAATTTTTTAATGCATAACTTTATTTATTTTTGTCTATCTATTTGTTTGATTCTTGCAAATCAGTAAACAGTAATAACTGGTATTTAGATTTGTTAGTTATACGTTAATCTGAGGTAAACGTATATGATTATATTTTTGTGTTGAATGTATATAGATATGCAGCTGGTTGTATATCTTTAATGATATCGTGTACATATTCATTTTTGTAATACACTTGTTCATATTTTCAAAAATAGATATTTATTAAATGTTATAGATTTCTTAGTTTCCCATATGTTAATCGGTAAATTATTGGATATGTAGTTGGTATATACTGTTATGGATAAACAATGTTTGTTATTCATATTTTATATGAAGAAATGCAGAAACGTGTTTAGTATATACAGTATCATGTTATGAAAATATATAATGCTGTCCTAAGTAACTAACAGTGTTTGTCAGCGGAAGTTTTCTATGTGTGCAATTATGCTTTTTGAGTCATATCTATCAGTTCTTGTGAAATGCTTCTTAGGAGTACGACTACGATTTGCTTCATAATGGTAAAGTGGAGAGACTACATCAAACAACTTTGAAAATACAAGAAAATTTGTGTATTCGTAGAGATCAAAGTTAGTGTGAATACTTTTTAAATATTCCAAAGGAAATTTCATGCAATCTACAACAGCCCTCAAGCATAATCCCTCGGTCTGTACTGTAATATAAGATTAACTTCGTTATCTCTTTCTAATATATCTGCCTAAAATAAACAAATGAATATACTTTCAAACATGCCTAAATGTGCTGCAAATTGTTCTGCCTCATCTTGTGTGTCCTTACTCTGATCAGCATCCTCATGAAGAGTTTCTAAAATTTTGATAATTATCAAGTAGTTCAATTTTGGCAATCTCACAGCATCATTCCTCGTCGATAGCACATTTTGCCACATGACTTTTACTAGAGCCATCTGAATTTTTTGTAAGTGTGTAAGTTACAGTGGAGTAGCTAAGGGTGGGCATGGGTGGGTATATGTCCACCCAGGTGACCACCCACTGGCCACCCACTATGGCATCTCAATTGACTAAACATTTTCTAATATGAAAAATGTTTTCCCTCAGCAGGAATAAGCCTTTTGATTTAACAACGCTGAGAATCGATAGAATAAAATTCATAGTGTAATAATTTATAGTGTTATCAGTTGTTCATAAATCTCATTGCAAAAGGCTTACTTTTAGAGACAGATATTCATTTTCGTTTTGTACGATTTTATTTATATCTGGAATGAAGAGGAAATGATAGTGAGTATGGTTGGAACATGCTCTTCGGAGATTAGTCCACCAAATGTTTAACTAGGCTCCACAAGGCTCTAGAAGAGTTACAGTAAAGACCCAGCCCTACGTGGCTGAGGACTATGAAGCGTGAAGTAGGAGATGATGAATGTATAAGTATTGAATTGAAAGCTCAAAATAGAGACAACGGGTAAAATATAACTGAGGCCCTTTGCGTCAATAGGCGTAGGAGGATATATATATATATATATATATATATATATATATATATATATATATATATATATATATATACGGATTTTGAGCGAAGCGAAAAATCTATTTTTGGGTGAGATGGCCATGTCATCCTGATGGAAGGTTCCTAAGAGTAGCTTCCTAAGGGATATTTGACTACAGTGATATTCCCAGAGAATTTACCTCTAGGTCTCCAGAATTCTAACTCCTGGCGCGAATATCCTTAAATTTCTCTCAAGGATATCGCATAATATCAGGGGACATATTCTTGACACGCCACATAGCAATCTGCACCCCGAATAGCGTTTACGCTTCGAGGGGGAAAGTGGCAGAATTAAAAGGGGAGCTGTATCAAGGTTACCTTAGTTCCCATACTACCATTGAGTATTACAACAGCGCCATATTCAATATGGCGGACATTCCTTGTAGCATTGAGCATGGTGCTACAGATGCAGTAGTTCGGGAAGGAAACTGTGAAGATCTTTTCTTTAAAAAAGAAGGGTGGGTCCATCAGGACGACATGGCCATCTCACCCAAAAATAGATTTTTTGCTTCTCTCAAAATCTGTTTTTTGGGCTCAAGCCATGTCGTCCTGATGGAAGCATACCAGAGAAATAATGTCTCTGTGGATTTTCATCAGTGCCTTAACCTTGGGACAATATTTCTATGGTCATTTGGACCATTTTGAGACAAATGACGTTACCGTTATCCGTCATCATCACTAATCATAAACGATGTTAGTGCTTCCTACCCCCTACAGGGAAGAGTCAATCTAGATGGTAGAAAAGGGACCTCAAGGTTAGCATATATTGTATGAACAAACATATAAGTATACACTGAATATACAAACAGTCTCATGGTTTGTATATCACCGAACCAGTATCAGTGTCCATTATATCCGTTGTTTGTAAGCAAACACTGATATGAAATATATTTACATCAGTAAGTCAAAGAACTCTGGCATCTTAAACATGCAATTGTCGGGCGAAATAGGAAGCAATTACATTCTAATAGACATCTATTTCTAATAAATGGCTAAATGAATTAACATGTAAAACGCATGTAGAATGATAAAGGAATTATACCTGTGACATATACAGAAATTATTTTCCCTTTTTTGAAAGGGAAGAAATGATGAGTGCCACTCTCAGACTGAAGAAAAGTTTTAATAAATTTCTCTTCATAATTTCCGTACCTATTATATTCTATCAGCACTGTGTACTACGTACACACGGCACTAGTGCTATCTGTATAATTCCACACCTGAGGTATTGAACAGAGTTAGTGTCACTATAGTAACACTTATCTAAAAGGGGGTCACACTAAAAGTGCTGACACCTTCTCCCTTTAATTGACAGTCCCAGTCAATTAACTGTTCATCGTAGAATTAGACGACAGGTTTTAATACACTACCTGCCGCCACCACATAGTGCTTCAGTTCATGGACCTGCTTAGCATAGCATTTGTAGAACACCCTGGAGGATTTCCATCCGGTATATGAGTGAAGACGCTCGAAGTCCATATACTGAAAAAAGTTCAGTGATGAAGCAATTTTTCTCGGATCATGACCTGCAGGAGTACTGTCAGGATCCACTCTATGAATAAAGTAGGTGAGCTTCGCCCTTGGTTGTTTCAGGGACAAGTTTGATCCAGAGGTTTCTCCTTTAAAGAGCTGTCCTCCCCTGAAGTCTGAAGTTCTACGAATATAGACCTTTAGACACTCTACAGGACATAGAGAGAAATCTTCCTTCAGAGGGCAGATTCTCCAGGGACCCCACCTCTTAGTGGGTAGCTCGTTCTTAGCGAGAAAGGATGGATCAGGAAAGAGATTCAGTTCTCCCACTTCTGTGAACTGAATGTGGCCCTCATCTCTGGATAGGGCCACTATTTCACTAACTCTAGCCCCAGAGGCTATAGCGAACAGAAAAATAACCTTTTGGGTTAGATCCTTAAGGGAACAATCTTCATTGTTCACAGATGAGGCATAATGTAGGAAGATTTCATCCGCCAGATCCACTTGAAAAGCATATAGAAGAGGTCTAGTCAAGGCTGACTTGCACGTAGTTATCGTGCTGGCTGCCAGACTTTGATTATGAAGGTGGACAAAGAAGGACAGGCAGAAGTTCATTGAAATTTCTTTCGGCTCTTTTGCTTTTACAAAAGCAACCCACTTCTTCCAAAATGACTCATATTGCCTTCTAGTTGACTTGGACTTGTATTCTTCTAAGAATTCTATATTGCCTTCTGAGATCCCAAAACTTTTCCTAACCGCCAGGGCAAGAAAATCATGAAATGAAGGGTTTGGGCTCTCTGTGATAAATCGAAGGCAATTAACTTCTGAACCTTCTGAGATAGCCGTGGGTTCAGAACTAAGGCCAGCCTCAGCTTCCGTTCCTTCACCAAAGGGAACAGATTGCTCTTGGGCTATTTGGGAGTCCACAGAGGCACTCTTCCCTGGAAGGATCTTAGTGTGTTGAGGGCCTTCAGCAGGAGATTGGATGGGATGAACAGGAATTCCTGAGTCCATCCCTTCTATACTAGAGACATGATGTCTGTTATCTCCACCTAGAGTATCCTCGTATGGGGCTACTTATCGAGGTAGTTTTTTTATGACGCTCGTGACAAAGAGGTCGAACTGCAATTCTGGGACTTGTTCCCATCTGGGAAAGAATAGGTCTGCATCCGTGGACCATTACAACTCTACTGCTTTGAGCCCGAGTAGAGCATTCACTGTCACATTGCGGATCGATTGTACATAAACTACTGATAGGTGCCATCCTTTTAGGTAAGGGATGGTTAACGTCGCCTAGACTGTATGAGACGTTCTCTAGCCTTGTCTCATTATCACTTCGATGTCCCAGATCAACCTGAGGAGGTCTGATCTGTGTGGAGAAAGTTTCTCCATCCATGACAGGACCCATATGGTCTTCAATAGGCTTTTGGCCTTTGGCCATTGTAAGGGAAGCGATTAAGGAAAGATCAATATCGGTCCTTTTAGATCTCTTCGAGCGTTTGATGCGTATCTTCTCCAGACTCTTAACGCATCTAACAGCTGTGCTCTTAGCACTGGGTCTGTCAGTATTGCGAACTGGAGAGAGTTCTGAACTTCTCCCTGTTAGCGTCTTGGAATCCTGACTGATTACCACAGTCTCTTGACCAACCCTGCAATCTCCTTTTACATTCCCAAGGGAAAGGAGAGATGGTGTGATCACAGGTTTCAATGGTTTTTTAGCCATTAAAGCCTTTGAGCTGGAGAGAATTGAGACTTCTTGAAGCTTATCTTGCATTCCCGATGTTCCAGGAACCGGATCACTTCCTTGAATGATCATAGACCAGCCACTTCGGGTGCTGCCCACCCCAGCTTTTCGTCCAGGTACATTGTTGCCTGAACCATTTCTAGGCTTGGTTTTTGCGTCTGTGTACGCGAATCCCGGGAAGATGCTTAGGACTATGTTTAGTCCGACAAGTATCTTTCTTAGGACATACGTTATCCTCTGTAACTTGAGTCCTAGGTAGGAGGGGAGGGGGTGACTGACTGGCTGTCAATGGACATCTTTTAGGTCTGACAAGAGTACAAACACTCTTTCTTGAAATAAGGTCCTTATGTTCAGAAGGATTAACATTCTGAACTTGCTGTTTTATTTGAACTTGTTGAGTGGCGAGGAGGGTTTTGGAGTGTAGGAAGAGTTGAGGAAATGATGGTGGAGGCATGTCTACTTCCCATCCTAGTCCCATCTTGATTAGGCCTTGGACTCAAGGATCGAAGGTCCAGCGATCCTGAAGGAATCTCCCTACTACCAGAAGCATCTATTTGCTTCGCTTGATCAGAAGGTTTACATATTCGACCGCTTGCCTGTGGCACCGCCGTCTTCCTTTTAGGTTGGGGACCCACAACCGCGGAAGACTTTCTCTTTGAAAGGATGCCCCACTTTTGGAGAAGCCCTATGTTCTCCGTGGTGGCCTCCTTAATTGTCTTTCTAACTATCTCGTTTGGAAAGAGGTCTCTACCCCAGATATTGGAAGATATCAGCTTCCTGGTTTCGTGTTTCACTGTCACGGCAGCAAACACAAACTCTCTACAGGCTCTCCTAGCCTTCATAAAGGCATAAAGGTCTTTTACTAAGGTGGCCATATGCATTTTGGCCAAGACCATGACAATGTCTGGGGTAGTTTGGTGGGTTGAACACAACTCTATGCAGTTCTGTAGGGATAGGGAGGCTGCAAGTCTCTCCTTTGTCTCTTGTTCGTTATACAAAAGAAATTCAGATAGTTTAGGAAGATTCTCCTAAACTGTCGACTAGCGACATCCGCGTCTAGTCTTCCTACTGAAAAAGTTAAGTGGACTTCCTTCCAATCCTTCTCCTGCCTGGGAAAGGCTAGTGCCAGAGGCTTGCACTCCTCGATTGCAGGACAAGGTCTGCCTGCTTCCTCTGCCTAAGCAACAGATTTAAATGCTATCCACGTAAAGGGAATGATATTGAAGCAGGAGCAAGAAAGGAATGGTGTTTGTTACCTAGTGTGATTACTTTCGACACCGAATAACCCGCCTTTCTCAGGCTACTTGACAAGATAGCCTGTGCCCCATGATGGTCGAGAACCATGACCTCCTTCAGTTCCGTATCGTTTCTTGACGTTGGTTCATGTCTCATACGAATGACACAATTAGGGGAAGCGTCAAAGCTTGGCCAAAATTGGATTTTGTCCAAAGGAACAGCACCCATCTTCTCCGAGATGTAGAGTTTGTAGTTTAATATCGGCATAAGCTCCGCAAACCTCCAGGGATTGGTTTTAGAGCATGTCAGAAGGTCTTGGTCTCTGGGTCGTTTGTATGACCCCTTTTCATCTTGTTTGCGAAGGTTTTCTACTAGACCTTTCATTTAGACCCATAATTGGTCCATTCCAACTAATAGAAGGGTAGGGGGTGATTATGTTGATGTCAATGGCTCTAGAGCCAGCACAGACAATTCCGACACGACATTCTCCCCCTCTTCCCGTGGGAGCTTTCTGCCCTCTGTCCCAAAGTCTATCTGGCAGCAGGGAGGTGTGAATCATACCTGGGGCACCACTATTTCCTTACTTGCTTTCGGGAATAGTAAGTTACTCATCCTATCATTAGGTAGGTATGGTCCCGGAGAGATTTTCTGGAAACCTCTCTCCCAGTTCGTAGTTTGTTACGAGCTGCATCCCTAGACTCTATCGACTTGGGATTCTCGAAACCTTCGGACATTAAGGTTCGACATACATTGCAAACCTGCGGGTTCCAATAATGCAGGGATTCGGAAATAATATTACAGGGGGCATGAAACCTGCATGTATTATGACCGTAGAAACACTTACTGTTTATATTGCAGAAGACTGCAGCACATGTCATCTGGGGTTCCTCTTGTAAGGAAAGGAAAGCAGAATGATTATACAATTGATTATCTCACTGATAAGCAATATGTAAAAGTTATCTTTTAACAAAATAGCTTAGGATATTAAGCTAGAAAGGGATAGTGGGAGACACATACCTGTGTATCCCCTGCAAGCAAATGCTGATACCTCCCCTCAGTATTAACTATAAGGAGATTCCTCTATCAAGGGAACTCCACTAAAGGGTTCGAACCCCTAGGGGTAGAGAAGTGTATAAGTCACTGCCCCTTTTTATTCTTAACACTATGGGGTAAGGATGACTGATTTCTAAACAGAGTATTGAAGGAATTATATTCTTTCATTATTGGAACGGTACCAGCAGAAGCCTGCACAAGGGTACCAAGATATGTTAGAAATAACTACTGTATAATCGTACTATAGTTTTCTGTTTGCAGTATATGCTATATTGCAAATTACTGGCTACTGTATAATTATATATAATGTAGTTCAGTCAGTGTGCTGCCTTTGTGGCAAGCATCTGATGGCACGGTCCAGCCGGCATGATGCCAACTGGACTAGGAAATATAAAAGACATGTATTTGTGTATCCTACCCAGCCTATTTGCTGTGACCTCCCTTACAATATTAAATCATAGAGTTTCCTGATCAGGGAGACTCAAGGATAGGGGTTCTACCCTTTAAGGGATAGAAGTGTAATACCACCAGCCCTTTAAAATATTTGATATTATAGGGTAATATGAAAACTTATTTCTAATCAGAATATTAAAGAAATTCTATTCTTTCAATATAGGATTGGTCTCAGCAAACACCGGGGTAAGGATACCCAAGATATATTGGAAAATAACTACTAGTATAATATATACAGTAGTTATTCTATCTGCAGTATATCCTATACTGCAAATATACTGACTACCTGTATAAACATATACTGTAATTCAGCCGACATATAGCCAGCATAGCTAATTCCTGCTGGCACAGCCAGCATGCTAGCTAAGAGAGAGAGACAGCATGGAGTGAAGGCTCCCTCATTACTGTGTATGTATACAGTAATCAAGGAAGTTAAAGTCTAATTTACTACCTTTCTCCAGAAAGAAGGTTCAAATGGAAGGGGAGAATATAACATTCAGGCTTCCATCCAGCCACAGTACTATCACTGGCAAGGTCCAGCCGTCACGCAGCCGGCAGGCTAGCATCCGGCAGCACTAGTACAGTCGGCCTACCGCCGGCCAGAGCCATACCTCGACAACAGAACTTGTGGCTAGCAGTCCAAGGGAGAACTGAAGAACCTTGGTGACAGAAGGGACTTCCCACCCACAGCCGTCATGGCTGCCATCAGATGACATGGCTACCAGCAGCCAGCAAAGCCGCTAGCAGCCGTCATAGCCGCCGACAGTTTGTAAAACACATGGTCGCCGGCAGTTGTCATGGCTGCCTGCAGCTGGCATAGCCGCAGGCAGCCGGACAACAGCTGCAGAGAGGGAGTCTGGCCGGCTACCGCAACCCATTGGCAACGGTGAGGTTGCAGGACGACGGCTCAAAGAAAGACAATGGCTCGGCCATCCTAAAAGAACAGGGGGGGAGGGAAAAGGGTCCTGCATGAGGTGTGGAAGGAGCCGGCAAGGTTGCCGGACCTACACACCCTTAAGAGACTCTGTTTCAGTATCGGCACCATCCTAGGCGGCAGGATAATCTTCTATTCTCCAGCCTAGGGCCTACCAATACAGTTAAGGGGACGGCAGCAGTGCCGCCTACTCTCAACAAGGGAGAAACAGAGTTCCAGTGCCACGCCATCCTAGGCCTCAGAAGTGTACTACTCTTCAGCCTAGGGTCTGCGAACACAGGAATAGTCTACTAGGCCACAGGGAGAAGGTGGTGGCATCATACAACCACTTCAGGTGTAGCCTAGGGAGAGCTAGCCTCCTATGCCGGCAGCCTAGCCGGCAGGGGAATGACTATTCACCCTACCGGCCGACTGTCGGCGCAAGACTTAATACTCTGAGGTTCTGACCGAATCCCAAAACCTGCCATCTGCGGTTAAGGGACGAGACAGAAAACCCTAGGCTAGTCATGCCTGAATTAAAACTCGAGGCACGACCCACTAGGGTTATAGCCTAAGGCTACACTCAGAGGGAAGAGAGATTACCCTTAAATCTCTATTAGAGACGAGTATCGGTTATATAATAATTCTAGGAGATATCAATCTCCGATGAATTGATAACCAATACACGAGGGTAACCGGGGAAATGTTGAAAGTATACTATGTTGCCAAGGTTAGGTTACCTAGGCAAGACGAGATCTCGGTTACCTATATTGCCGAAACTCTGCATATAAATATCTTTACAAGTATGAAATGCCTAAGTAGCTTCCTTAATTAATTTATTACTGCTATGTAAACCGGAAATGTCGTTTTACTAACTAAACAACACATGCCTAACGAACAACAGCGCCCATGGTGCCTCCGGTAACAGGCCTAGCTCCTAATCCCAATAAATTACTAATATTTCCTTGTGAGACAGGAGCTAAAATACACATATTGTAAAGATTCAATACTCAACTTTCCAGTGGCGAAAGAAGCTGAAGATTGCATAATAATAATCCTTGAAAATCGATCGAAAATGTCAGATCAACAGGGAACACCACCGTGCGAATTCGCTACAAAATTAGGAATATCCACCGTATTGAATATGGCGCTGTTGTGATACTCAGTAGTAGTATGGGAACTAGGGTAACCTTGATACAGCTCCCCTTCTAATTCTGCCACTTTCCCCCTGGAAGCGTAAACGCTATTCGTGGTGCAGATTGCTATGTGGCGTGTCAAGAATCCGTCCCCTGATATTATGCGATATCCTTGAGAGAAATTTAAGGATATTCGCGCCAGGAGTTAGAATTCTGGAGACCTAAAGGTAAATTCTCTAGGAATATCACTGTAGTCAGGTATCTCTTAGGAAGCTACTCTTAGGAACCTTCCATCAGGACGACATAGCTTGAGCCCAAATATATATATATATATATATATATATATATATATATATATATATATATATATATATATATATATATATATATATATATATATATATATACCATCTATGTTTGCCAACGGTTATACTCGTATAAGCAGATGAGCATCATGGACTAATGAGAGCTTTGGGTATGGAGATAATGCCCCTTAAATCTTGATGAAGTCACTGGCTTCGGGGTGACAGATTGGTTTTAAGGCGATAGACAAGATATCTCTTCGGCTTTTACTCCTGATGCCTGAATTACTATAGATCAGCAGGGGTAACTTGCCTTAGTTACATAAGAACTATGCATGACAGGGAACTGGCTATCCTTTGATGTATCTTGCCAATGAATCGTCTATGGATTTAGTCAGCCAATGGAAAGAGTAGATGGCAGAATGGCCACCAGTCCCAGGCATAACAGGGTGCTAAGAATTTCTTGGTTTATAAATACTAAAGAAAAACTTAAAATTAGTAATTGGAATGTTAGAACCATGAATCAGATTGGGAAGTTACAGCAAGTGGAGAGTGAATTCATGAAATATAGGTTGGATATCTAGGCTCTAAGTGAAACACGATGTAAGGGGATTGTTAAGGAAACTTTAGACCAAGGCAATATCTATATCTATTCAGGAAGAACAGATGTAGATGGAAGAGAAGGTATAGGAATGATGATGACACCAAGAGGAGTAAAGGCATTAACCGATTGGAGAGCTGTAAATAACAGATTTTTACCAGCAATGTTCAAATCAAAACAGTGCAATACGAGTAGTATAGTTTGCTATGCACCAAGAAATGATTCCCCTGAAGAAATGGAAAATGAATATTACTGCAGAATGTAATAAAATAGATCTCAGAGAGAGATACAAAAATTGTGATTGACGATTTCAATAGTAAAGTTAGAAGGAATAATCAAGGGATAGAGAATGTAATGGGTGCCGAGAGTCTTGGAAAAATTGCAAATGAAAATGGAGCAAATTTCATAAGTTTCTGTTCAGCAAACAATCTTGTCATTGGAGGTACTCTTCTTCAGCACATGGACATCCATAAATATACATGGACTTCACCATGTGGTAGTTAAAAAATTGAGTAGATCACATTACCATTAATAAAGAGAGAAGGAGGACTCTGAGAAATGTAAGAAGCTATTGAGGTGCAGATATAAGTAGTGATCACCAGCTCCTCATTGCACTTCTTAATATTAAAACTGAGAGCACCCAACAGAAATGTAGATAGAATACCAAGGTTTGATAAAACTAAGCTTTTAGAAGAAGGGCACAAAGACATTTGCAGTTGAATGTAGGAATCGAATTGCAGTCTTAGAGACTTTAAGAGATGAAGAGCAGACAATTAATGAAGAATGGTGTGATATTAAGATCATATATCAGTCAGTTGGTAGTGAAGTCTTGGTACACGCAGTTACAAGGAGAAAGCCATGGATATCAAATGATACGAGGGATCCTATAAAAAGGAGACAAAGACAGAAATTGGTTGTTGAAAGTGTTCGAGGAAGTTATGAAAGTAATGGATAGTGAGGTCGAAAGAAAAGCCAGGAATGACTGGAGAGAATATTTAGACAGTAGAATAGAAGAGGGTGACAAAGTTATGAATTCAGGGAGTACCAATGGTGTAAGAGTCGCTCATGAAATTATTAATGAAATCTCGACTGGGGCAAAGAACGAGAATCATATGCCTATCAAAAGGAGAGATGGGTCCGTTATAACAACAGAAGAAGTAGAAAGATAACGTTTAGTATGGTTATGAATAGGAGACACGAAGGGAATAATTTGATTGATATACCTGAAGCTGGTGAAGATCTTGATATACCCATGAATGAACTCAATGTGTTTGAAGTCTAAGCTATCATTAAAAAACTCAAGAGATGGAAAGTCCCTGGATACCATGGATTAACTGTCGAGATGATACTGGCCAAAAATGAAGTGACTCCTAGACTACTTACTAGATTATTTTGTAGAGTGTGGCATGAAGAGGCAAAACCTGATGAATGGGAGTGAGGAGTGTTGGTGAAAATGGCAAAGAAAAAGGAGACCTGACTGACTGCAATAATTACAGAGGCATAACACTTACGTCAGTTGTTATGAAAATATATAGTATGCTTATTCTAAAAAGACTGGAGAGAAAGATTGATGAAAAACTGTGATATGAACAAGAAGGATTTAGAAAAGGTAGAAGTTGCACTGACTAAATTTTCAATTTAAGACATGTACAACAATGCGTGAAATATAGAAATCCACTTTTTGATGGCATTTATGGACCATGAAAAAGTCTTTGCTAGTGTGCATGTGGCAATTATGTGGAGACTCCTACGTTATTATGAAATTTCTCTTAAATATGTGAATTTGATTAAATCTGTTCATGAGCATAGCAAGGGCAAAGTTGATGTTAATGGAGTCCTATAAAATGAATTTCAGTGAACACCGGAGTACTAAAAGGGAATGTGTTGTCACCTATGTTCTTTATCCTCATCATGAATTTTGTAATGTGTAGAACAATCGGAGATAGTTGAGAAGGTTTTGACTGGATTAGTGATAGGAAATTAGCAGACATAGAATATGCTGATGATGCTGTCATTATTACCAAAACACCACAGGATTTGCAATACTTGCTTACCAGAATGCATGAAATATCACATGAGGTTAGGCTTAAGATTAATAGAAGAAAAAGACAGATGATGAGAACGGAGTATGCAAGAGAAGATGAAATGTCATTGGAAGGAGAAAGGATTAATGAGGTAGAATCGTTTAAATATCCAGGAACTATGATCTCTAATACAGGGTCTTTAGAGAATTAGAGTTCAGTGAGATATTGAAAAAAAGCAAATCAGACAACAGCTAGGTTAAGTAAAATTTGGAAATTAAATCGCCTGATATTAAATATAAAAAACAGACTATATATCAGTTTAATGAGATCTGTTCTACTAAATGGACACGAGTCATGATATTACAATGAAACAATCTCCTATAGATTTAGTAGATTTCAGAACAAAGCCCTCAGAAGGATACTGGGAGTTGAATGGCAGGACAGTTGAAGGCTATACGTAGATGAAATCATGATGAGGGGTAGATGGAGATGGTTTTGGGCATGCTCTTCGCACTCCTCAAGAGAGATTAGTTCACCAAACATTCAGCTGGGCTCCACAAGGCACTCAATGACTTAGTACACCTAGGCCTACATGGCTGAGGGCTGTGAAGAGCGAAGTAGGTGATGATGAATGGAGAAGTATTGAATTAAAAGCTCAAGACAGAGACGACTGGCGAAATGTAACTGAAGTACTTTGCATCAATAGGAGTAGTATGAGATGATACACTATATATATATATATATATATATATATATATATATATATATATATATATATATATATATATATATATATATATATATATATATATATATATATATATATATATATATATATATATATATATATATATATATATATATATATATACATATATATATATATATATATATACATATATATATATGTATATTTATATATATATACATATATATATATATATATATATATATATATATATATATATATATAAACGAATTTTGAGCAAAGTGAAAAATCTATTTTTGGGTGATATGGCCATGTTGTCCTGATGGAAGGTTCCTTTAGGTAGCTTTCTAAGGGATATTTGGCTACAGTGATACTCCCAGAGAATTAACCACAGGTCTCCAGAATTCTAACTCCTGGCATGACTATCCTTAATTTAACTTTTAAGGATATCCCATATTATCAGGGGACATATTTCTTGATACGACACATGGCAATCTTCACCCCGAATAGAGTTTACACTTTCTGGGGGAAGAGTGGCGAAGTTGAAAGGGAGCCGTTATCAAGGTTACCCGGTGGATCCCCTCCCCGTACTACTACGGCGAACTATTCCTTGTTGCATTTAAGCATGGATAGCCGCAGATAGAGTAGTTTCGGGAGGGGACGTTTGTTACATAGTTATATACTCCTTTTTTGAAAGTAGGGAGGGTCCAACAGGACGACATGGCCATATCACCCAAAAATAGATTTTTCGCTTTGCTCAAAATCCGTTTTTTGGGCTCAGCCATGTCTTCCTGATGGAAGTTTACCAGAGAATTACTTCAAAGTACTATATCTGTGGGTTTGTGTAAGTGCCTTTACTTTGACTGAGTTCCTTATATGGTCTCCCAGACCTTACACATATGACATTAACGTTATTTGTCATATCCACTAAGTTTGGAACTAACTTAGGGTTTCCTTCCCCCTGCAAGGAAATTATCGATATCGACTATAAGGCGTCAAAGTTTGTATTCTGTAGGAACAAAGTGGAACTTTTTTAAATATTACCAGGTTGTTATTTCAGAAGTTACACTCTCAAGTATTTTAGGAAAAATAAAAAGACTCTGGATTGTTTACTCTTATTCATGAAGAGCGTATTAGACGCAGATACGTTTATATGTATTTCATTTGTTTAGACAAATAGAAAAATACAAAGCAAAATGTATCATAAATAGAATCCTTGGGACATAATTACATCTTTGGGTATATATATTTTTAATCTGTAAAGGAAAAAATAGATATATTATAATTATCCATAGGTGCCACTCACAATTGTGAAATTACTTGATTGATTTAACTTAGATGTTGGATATGTCTCAACACTGTACACAAATGTTCACATGGCAATGGAGTTATTGGTTAGACTCTACACCTATATAGAACAGTCCGAAATTCACTGTAGTGATTTTCATTAAAAGGTATTACACTTGAAGATGCTAATACCTGTTCACCCAGTCCACTGTTAAGTCTCAAAACAGTCCACTGTTCATCGCAGCACTAGAAGACAGGTTTTATAACACTAACTGCCGCCACCACAGATTGTTTTATTTCATGCACTTGCTTCGCATAATGTTTATAGAAAACTTTAGAAGTTTTCCACTCCGTATATGAGCGGAGTCTATCAAAGTCCACATGTTGAAAGAAGTTCAACGAGGAAACAACTTTTCTAGGATCGTGACCTGCGGGCGTACTGTCAGGATCCGCTCTGCGAATAAAGTAGGTGAGTTTCGCCCTCAGCTGTTTTAGGGATAAGTTTGATCCTGAGGTTTCGCCTTAGAAGAGCTGTCCCTCCTCGAAGTCTGAACTTCTTCGGAGATAGATCTTCAGACACTACTGGACATGGAGAGACATCTTCCTTCAGAGGGCAGATTCTCCAAGGACCACACCTTTTGGTGGACAGCTCGTTTTTGGCGAGAAAGGTAGGATCGGGAAAAAGATTCAGTTCTCCCTCTTCTGTGAACTGAATATGGCCCTCATTTCTAGATAGGGCTACTATTTCACTAACTCTACCCCCTGAGGCTATAGCGAACAAGAATATCACTTTCTGTGTTAGATCCTTTAGGGTACAATCTTCGTTGTTCAAGTTCGAAGCATAGTGCAAGACCTTGTCCGAGGACCATGATATGGACTTTGGAGGGGTTGCTGGTTTGAGTCTAGCGCATGCTTTTGGAATCTTATTGGAGATTTCGTTTGACAAATCCACCTGGAAGGCGTAAAGAAGAGGTCTAGCAAAGCTGACTTACACGTGGTTATTGTGGTGGAAGCCAGGCCTTGTTCATGAAGGTAGATGAAGAAGGAAAGGCAAAAGTCTATCGAGATTTTTGCTGGTTTGTTTGCTTTGACAAAGGAAACCCGCTTCTTCCAATACGATTCATATTGTCTTCTGGTTGACTTTGTCTTGTATTTTTCTATAAAGTCGCTGTTGTCTTTTGAGATCCCGAACCTTTTCTTGGCTGCTAAGGAGAGAAAATCATGAGATGTAGGTTTTGGGTTTTCAATGATGAAGCATAGACAGTCGTCTTCTGAACCAGTTGGGATAGAACTGGACTCGGCAGAGGAAACAGCTTCAGCTTCAGTTCTATGACTAGAGGGAACCCATTGCTCCTGGGCCATTTGGGGGCCACTACTGCTGCTGTTCCCTTGAAGGATCTCAGCTTCTTGAGGACCTTCAGCAGGAGATTTGTTGGTGGGAACAGATAGATATGATTCCATCTGTTCCAATCGAGGGACATGGCGTCCATCGCTTCTGCCCGAGGGTCCTCATATGGGGCCACATATCGAGGTAGTTTCTTGTTGTCGCTCGTTGCGAAGAGGTTGATCTGCAGTTCTGGGACTTTTTCCAAGATGAAGGAGAATGAGTCTGCAACTAGGGACCATTCTGTCTCTATCAGTTTTCGCCTGGATAGAGCGTCCGCCGTCACATTACAGAACCCTTGTAGGTGAACTGCTGATAAGTGCCATCTTTTCTTCCTTTCCAAGCAAAAGATGGCTAACATCACGTGATTGATGTAAGGCGATCTTGAGCCTTGTCGGTTCAGACATTTCACTATTACTTCTCTGTCCAAGACCAGCCTGATATGGGCTGATCTGTGAGGGGATAGTTTCTTCAACGTTCGGAAGACGGCTATGGCTTCCAGAATGTTGATGTGAAAGGTCTTGAACTGGTGCGACCAGTTCCCTTGCACTTTCCTTTGATGGGAATGGCCTCCCCAACCATCCGGTGAGGCATCTGTGTGGATGACCACTGAAGGTTGAGGTGGTTGTAAGGGAATTGTCCTTGTCAGGCTCTTGACCTTTGACCACGGCCTTAGGAGCGATCGTAGTAAGGTCGGTGTCAATCTATGTTGATCTCTTCGAGCGTTTGATGCGTATCTTCTCCAGACTCCTGAAGCATCCTTTAGTTGTGTTTTTAGCACTAGGTCTGTCACTGCTGCGAATTGGAGAGAGCCCAGTACTCTTTCCGGTTGGCGTCTTGAAATCTTGTTGAATTTCAGTAGTCTCCTGACAGTACCCGCAATCTCTCTCCTTTTCTTTGGTGAGATGGAGAGGCGGTATGACTGCAAGTTCCAATAGATTCCTAACCATTGGAACTCTTGAGCTGGAGAGAGGCGAGACTTCTTGTAGTTGATTTTGAAGCCCAGATGGTCAGGAACTGGATCACCTTCGTGGCTGCCTGCAGACAAGCTGTCTTGGATGCTCCCCACACCAGCCAGTCGTTCAGGTATGCTGCTACCTGAATACATTCTAAGCGTAGCTGTTGGACGACTGTGTCCGCAAGTTTTGTGAATATCCTTGGGGCTATATTTAGACCAAAGGGCATTGCTGTGAAGACATAATTTGTCTTCTGTAGTTTGAATCCTAGGTAGGAGAGGGGGCAGCTGACTGGTAGGTGCCAATAAGCATCTGCCAGGTCTATTGAGACCGTGTGCGCCCCTTTTGGTAACAGGGTCCTTATGTGTTGAGGGTTAGCATCCAGAACTTGTTGTTCTCGATGAACTTGTTGAGTGGAGACAAGTCTAGAATGACTCTGTGTTTGTCTGAGTCTTTCTTTGGAACACAAAACTGCCTTTCCTGGAATTTGATGGACTTTGTTTTCCATATTACCTTTTTGTTTAAGAGTTCTAACGTATATTCTTCCAATAAAGGGGTGGAGTGTTGAAAGAATTGAGAAAAAGGAGGTGGAATTTTGTTCCATTTCCACCCGAGTTCATTCTTGACTAGGCTGTGGGCCCAAGGATCGAAGGTCCAATGATCCCGAAAGTGGAAGAGTCTTCCTCCTACCTGGAGCATCTCATTGTTTAGATGATCCAGAGGGTTTGTTTCCCTGACCACGTCCTCCTCTACCCCTTGAAGGGTTTCTTGAGGAGCCTCTTCTGGAGCCTCTGCCTTTAGGGCGAAAGGTAGTGGTGTGCCTCTCAAAGCCTGGATTAAAGACAGGCGACTGAGCTACCAGCTGCTGGGGCACCATTTGGAAGGTGGTTTATGGCTGGGCAACCATTTGGGGCACTGTGGTCATGGTAACAGTGGGATGTTGTGCAGGTCTGTGAGACACTCGTGGCTTCTTTGTCTTCCTATTCTTGTGTTGGGGACCAGTGTCAGAGGATGATTTCCTCTTAGGAGACATCCCCCACTTCTGGAGAAGGTTCCTATTCTCCGTGGCGGGTTTAGCGATTACCCCCTGGACTTCTTCTTTTGGGAAGAAATCCTTGCCCCAGATGCATGAAGTGATCAACTTCCTGGGCTCGTGCTTGACCGTTGCATTGGCAAACACATGCTCTCTACAGGCCCTCCTGGCCTTTATGAAAGCATACATGTCCTTCACAAGGGTAGACATGTGCATCTTGGCTAGAACCATGTACATATCTGGGGTGTTCGAGAGGCCTGCACACATCTCCATACAGTTCTGGAGAGACAAAGAGGCGGCTAGTCTCTCCTTTGTCTCCTGTTCCCTTCTCAGAAGATGTTCCGGCAATTTTGGAAGGTTCTCGTTGAACTGTTGTCCTGCTATCTCTGGATCAAGTTTCGAGAATGAGAAGGTTAGATGAACCTCGTTTCATTCATTCTCGTAGGTAGGCAGGGCTAGAGACAATGGTCTGCATTCCTCTACCATAGGGCACGGTTTGCCCGCGTCAACTGCTTTTAGCACGCAGTTGAGAGCTTTGACCGAAAAGGGAAAAGCTCTGGAGGAAGGAGCAAGGAAGGTAGGATGCCTCCTGCTCAAAGCTAAAACCTTCGAGTTGGTATAGCCGGCTTTCTTTAGGGTGCTAGTCAAGAGAGCCTGCGCCTTGTCATGTTCAAAGATCATAACCTCCTTATGTTCCGTCTCCTCTCGAGATGCTAGTTCATCCCGCAATCTCACGAAACATTCTGGGTAAGCCGAAATGTTAGGCTAGAATTGGAGATCTTTGAGGGGTTTGGCCCCCATCTTCTCGGAGATGTATAGTTTCCCATTCATCATGGGCATATACTCTGCATACCTCCAGAGGCTGGTTTCAGAGCATTGGGGTAAGTCGGAGACTTTGATAGGCTTGTGAGAGTCTCTGAAAGCACCCGAGCATTGCGCTTCTCTGACTTCCCTCCTCATCTCTTGTTGTTCCATGCGAAAAATTTCCATCATAAGTTGCAGCTGTGCCATGAGCGCTTCGTCCTTGGATAACAGCGGGTCTGATTGAGGGGTTGGGGCCGAAGAGGTTGACGGCACAGGTTGATATGCCGTCACAGAAAACTGAGGGTCTTCCGTTACTGTCGATACGGATCCTTCTTCCTCCTCAGGTGGCTGGGCCACCTCTTCTTCAGGATTTTCTTGTAGAAGATCTTTTTCGGTGTCTGAGGACACCTCTGACATCCGTTCTTGGAACTAGCTTAGGGCTTCCTGCCCCCTGCAGGGAAACTGTCAGCACTGACTATAGAAGCGAGAAGGTTTTGTATACGTAAGGTACAAAATGGAATTAACATACCCCAAGCATGTTCACACATAGTAGCAATCTCAAGTGTCTTATTTTAGGAAATAAATAAGATGATTCTGGCTAGTTTTATTCAGCTACTTGTGGGGCGAATAAGACGCAAATAAATTTTTAGTATTTATTTGTATAGACCAAAATAAATACAACAACGAATGTATTAAAACAGAATCAATTACTACATAACCAACATTCTTAAAGTACACACATATTTATCACCTCTAAGGGAAGAAATATATGTTAAACAGGGCCACTCAAGATATTGCAAAATTATCAAGATAATTTCACTTTAGATGTTGGATAAGTTCAAACACTGCGTACGAATGTACACACGGCACTGGTGTTATTGGCTAGATTCTACACCTATAAAGAGCAGTCAAAGGGGCATCAGGGGGACCCTTAATAAAAGGTATTACACTTGAAGGTGTTAATACCTTTTCACCCATTTACTGTAAAGTCCCAAACAGTTCACTTCCTCGCAGCATTAGACGACAGGTCTTCTAACACCTCCTACCCCCACCACAAAGTGTTTAATTTCATGCACTTTCTTCGCAAAATGTTTATAAAAGACTCTAGAGGATTTCCAACCTGTGTATGAGCAGAGTCTATCAAAGTACATATGCTGAAAGAAGTTCAACGAGGAAGCAATTTTTCTAGGATCATGACCTGCGGGTGTACTGTCAGGATCTGCTCTGCGAATAAAGTAGGTGAGCTTCGCCCTTAGTTGTTTTAGGGATAAGTTTGATCCTGAGGTTTTGCCTTGGAAGAGCTGTCCTCCCTTGAAGTCTGCAGTTCTTCGAAGATAGACCTTTAGACACTCTACTGGACATGGAGAGACATCTTCCTTCAGAGGGCAGATTCTCCAAGGACCCCACCTTTTGGTAGGTAGCTCGTTTTTGGCGAGAAATGTAGGATCTGGAAAAAGATTCAGTTCTCCCTCTTCTGTGAAGTGAATATGGCCCTCGTCTCTTAATAGGGCTACTATCTCACTAACTCTAGCCCCTGAAGCTTTAGCGAACAAAAATATCACTTTTTATGTTAGTTCCTTTAGGGAGCAATCTTCATTGTTCAAGTTCGAAGCATAGTGCAAGACTTTGTCCAAAGACCATGAAATGGGCTTCGGAGGGGCTGCTGGTTTAACTCTAGTGCATGCATTCGGAATCTTGTTGAAGATTTCGTTCGACAGGTCCACCTGGAAGGCGTATAGAAGAGGTCTAGTCAAAGCTGACTTACACGTAGTTATCGTGGTGGAAGCCAAGCCTTGTTCGTGAAGTTGGATGAAGAAGGACAGGCAGAAGTCTATCGAGATTTCTGTCGGCTTTTGTGCTTTAACAAAAGAGACCCACTTCTTCCAAGACGATTCATATTGTCTTTTGGTTGATTTTGACTTGTATTCTTCTATAAAGTCGATGCTGTCTTTCGAAATCCCACATCTTTTCTTGACTGTTTAGGTGAGAGATGAATGTTTTGGGTTCTCAGTGATGAAGCGTAGACAGTCGACTTCTGAACCAGTTGGGACAGAACTGGGTTCGGAAGAGGAAACAGCCACGGCCTCAGTTCTATCACCAGAGGGAACCAATTGCTCTTGGGCCACTTGGGGGCCACCACTGCTGCTGTCCCCTTGAAGGATCTCAGCTTGTTGAGGACCTTCAGCAGGAGATTTGATGGCGGGAACAGATAGATATGAGTCCATCTGTTCCAATCGAGGGACATGGCGTCCATCGCTTTTACCCGAGGGTCCTTGTATGGGGCTACATATCGAGGTAGTTTCTTGTTGTTGCTCGTTGCGAAGAGGTCGATCTGCAGTTCTGGGACTTTTTCCAAGGTGAAGGAGAATGAGTCTGCGTCTAGGGACCATTCTGACTCTATCGGCTTTCACCTGGAAAGAGCGTCCACCGTCACATAGCGGAACCCTTGTAGGTGAACTGCTGATAAGTGCCATCTTTTCTTTCTAGCAAAGCGAAAGATGGCCAACATCACGTGGTTGATGTAGGGCAATCTCGAGCCTTGTCGGTTCAGGCATCTCACTATCACTTCACTGCACTGTCCAAGACCAGCTTGTGTGGGCTGATATGGGAGGGGATAACTTCTTTAACGTCAGGAGGACTGCCATGGCCTCCAGAATGTTGATGTGAAAGGTCTTGAACAGGGATGACCAGGTCCCTAGAGCTTTCCTTTGATTGGAATGACCTCCCCATCCTTCCGTTGAGGCATCCGTGTGGATGACTACCGGTGGTTGAGGTGGTTGTAAGGGAATTGTCCTTGCAGTAAGGTCGGTGTCGGTGTCTGTTGATCTCTTCGAGCGTTTGATGCGTATCTTCTCCAGATTCCTGACGATCTTTCAGCTGTGCTCTTAGCACTGGTTTGTTACTGCTGCGAACTGGAGAGAGCCCAGTACTCTTTCCTGTTGGCGTCTTGGAATCCTGTTGGATTTCAGTAGTCTCTTGACAGAACCAGCGATCTCTCTCCTCTTCTTTGGTGGAATGGAGAGGCGGTGTAACTGCAAGTTCCAATGGATTCCCAACCATTGAAACTCTTGAGCTGGAGAGAGGCGAGACTTCCTGTAGTTGATCTTGAAGCCCATGTGGCGGGATGTTGCAATTACAACCCCCACACCCTGAATCACACCTACTGACAATTATCTCCACAACACAAACTTTCCCCTTCCGTTATCTAAAACCAGACTCTTAGACAAAAGGGCAAAAAAAAAAAAACATAACCTTTAAGATATATTTCTTAAAAATAAAAAATAAACCATAAACCATCCACAAACAAAATAAACTCTTACAACTAATCAAAACTTAACACTAAATATATATCCAAAACACCATTCATATAAACCCAAAAAACCTAACAAACTCTTGAAATTACACAGCACACCAACAACCAAAACTTGTATGTTTATATATTATATCATGGGACACCAACACTGTCGTCCACCCGCAAGCCGAACTGTCTTTTCACGGCAAACTACCACTACAGTATATGGTAACAGAAGAGTTCCTTAATTTGCCACAACGGCCTTAATTCTTCGGGGTCATGGGTGTCATCATCATCATCATCATCATCATCATCATTATCATCACCATACGTAATCTTAATTCACAGGCCAGATCATCAACAGTAGTGCAGTCCAAAAAAGCAATCCAAACCAAATCCTCTATTACAGGCCTGGTCAGCAACAATAAATCCAATTTCAAAATATTAATCTCTCCAAGGAGGAATTATGGCCTGCAAAAATAAAAAAGAAAACCACTTACGAACACTCCTAGCTAACTAAACTATCGCACTATAATCAACGATAAATAATAAATAGTTTTTAACATTCAGAATCACTCCTAGCAAAGATGAATAAAATTGTACTTACTTTTTGAAATAAATAAACACTTCCACGCTGGTCGAAAAATGATATAAAATAGTAATCCAGCACTCACAAACGCAACTGCCTCTAGCTGCAGTCAAATCAAAATAAGCATTCGCTCCGAAACATTTACTACTCTCCTAACCTAGCTAGAAGTAAACAAACAACCTCAATTATACCAACAGTCTTTCTCACAACAAACAATCGATACACTAACTACCTCTCTCTCTCTCTCTCTCTCTCTCTCTCTCTCTCTCTCTCTCTCTCTCTCTCTCTCTCTCTCTCTCTCTCAGGATTTGGAAAAACAAAAAAGATAAATAAATAAATAAAATTGATCCTCCACACCCAGATGTTCCAGGAACTGGATCACCTCTGTGGCTGCCTCCAGACAAGCAGCCTTGGATGCTGCCAGTCGTCCAGGTATGCAGCTACCTGAATGCCTTCTAAGCGTAGCTGTTGTACAACTGTGTCCGCAAGTTTTGTGAAAATCCTTGGGGCTATGTTTAGTCCAAAGGGCATGGCTCTGAAGACATACTTTGTCTTCCATAGCTGGAATCCTAGGTAGGAGGAGAGGGGGCGGCCGACTGGAAGGTGCCAGTAAGCATCTGCCAGGTCTATTGAGACTGTGTACACCCCTTTCGGTAACAGGGTCATTATGTGTTGTAGGGTTAACATCTGTAACTTGTTGTTCTCGATGAACTTGTTGAGTGGAGCCAAGTCTAGAATGACTCTGAGTTTGTCCGAGTCCTTCTTAGGAACACAAAACAGCTTTCCCTGGAATTTGATGGACTTTGCTTTCCTTATAACCTTTTTGTTCAAGAGTTCTAAGGTATATTCTTCCAATAAGGGGGTGGAGTGTTGGAAGAATTGAGGAAATGAAGGTGGAGATCTGTTCCATTTCCATCCTAGTCGAAGGTCCAACGATCCTGAAAGTGGAGAAGTCTTCCTCCTACCTGGAGCATCTCATTGCTTGGATGATCCGGAGGGTTTGCCACCCTAACCACATCCTCCCCTACCTCGTTAGGGGTTTCTTGAGGAGCCTCGTCTAGATATTCTACCTTTCGGGCAAAAGGTAGTGGTGTGCCTCTCAAAACCTGGGTTAAAGGCTGGTGACTGAGCTACCAGCTGTTGAGGCACCACCTGGAAAGTGGTTTGCTGATGGATGTTGCGCAGGTCGAGAAGGCAGTCTTGGCTTCTTCGTCTTCCCCTTAGGTTGAGGACCAGTATCAGGGGAAGATTTTCTCTTGGCAGAGATGCCCCACTTTTGGAGAAGATTCCTATTCTCCGTTGCGGCTTTGGCGACTACCTCTTGGACTGCTTCCTTTGGGAAGAGGTCCTTGCCGTAGATACAGGAAGTGATCAACTTCCTGGGCTCGTGTTTGACCGTTGCATTGACAAACACAAACTCTGTGCAGGCCCTCCTGGCCTTCACAAAAGCGTACAAGTCCTTACCCAGAGTAGCCATGTGCATCTTGGCTAGGACTATATACATGTCTGGGGTGCTTGCAATGCCTGCTCACATCTCCATGCAGTTCTGGAGGGACAGAGAGGCGGCTAGTCTCTCTTTCGTCTCCTGTTCTCTTCTCAGGAGAAAGTCTGACAGCTTCCTGAGGTTCTCACTGAACTGCTGTCCTGCGATGTCCGCGTTGAGCTTCGATACCGAAATGGTTAGGTGGACCTCGTTCCAATGCTTCTCGCCCTGGGCAAGGCCAGAGACAATGGCCTACACTCCTCTGGTGTAGGACATGGTTTGCCTGCATAAACTGCCTTAAGCACACTGTGGAGAGCTTTTGACGAGAAGGGGAAAGCTTTGGATGAAGGAGCAAGGAATGTAGGGTGCTTCTTGCTCAACGCAGAAACTTTAGAGTTGGTATTGCCTGCCTTCTTCACGCTACTCATCAAGAGAGCCTGTGCCCTGTCGTGGTATAAAACCATAACTTCTTGGGTTCCGTCTCTTCCTTTAACGCCGACTCACTCTTCAGCCAGATGAAATGTTCCGGGTAAGCTGAAAGGTTTGTCCAGAATTGAATGTCGTCAAGGGGGATGGCCCCCATCTTCTCCGAGATGTAGAGTTTCCCATTCATTGTGGGCATGAACTTTGCATACCTCCAGGGATTGGTTTCGGAGCATGGTGGCAGGTCAGACACTTTGAGTTGCTTGTATGACCCACGAGAAGCAACTACGCGGCTTGCTTCCCTGAATTCCTTCCTCATATCTACGTTTTCCTTATGTAGAGTATAAACTAGCTGCTGGATCTTG
>NC_090752.1:21642636-21690136 GCF_036898095.1 Palaemon carinicauda
ATTTCATGCATTCTGGTAAGCAAGCATTGCAAATCCTGTGGTATTCTGCTAATAAGGACAGCATCATCAGCATGCACATAACATAATCATTCTAATTTTTTAATAAATTTTCTCTTACATTTATATTGCCTACATATATTTTATATCCTAATTAGAAATTTAAGGTTTATATATAATAAAAAAAAATATATATATGATATAAGAAATCTGTATATTACAGTAGGCTATTCCTGAACGTAGTGAATGCCACAAATTCTGCTTTGGCTAATCATATCACTGGATTAATGAGTGGTAGGCTACTCCATATAGGAATAGTGAGTAGACAAACCCAAATTTACAATATTGTTTGAAGACCTAGATATTCTATCTAAAATTCTAATACTTCTCATTTCATAGTGTTTATATTTTAGGGGTACTTCAGGATATTTCATTACAAAGCAGTGTTGTTATGAGAAATCCAAAACTCTCACTCTCTCTCTCTCTCTCTCTCTCTCTCTCTCTCTCTCTCTCTCTCTCTCTCTCTCTCTCTCTCTCTCTACTTAACGACGATGCGTTCATGATCCTTATTTACGTGAGTCTATACTAAAATTGTCAAATCCTTTTTTTCTAAAATCATTGTAGTTTACTAACGTTTTCTTTACACTTGACTTAATGGCTAACTTAATCATTTAAACGTTAAACTGAAAATACAGTGACCTTGATAAGAACTGATTAACCTGATAACACACCTTTGCTAGCGCAAAGTGTTCAGTGTTATTTGTTAATTACTCATTTTACTACTAACATAAGTGATCAAAGGTAAATATGTAATACTTTAAATTCTAGCCAAATACACAAACCATATCTTTTTCTGGTTTTATTATAGTTCCGGTCATTACAGCAGTTTCTAATAAAAAAAAATTACTGGGTTTTTTTTTTCTAAAGGAAAACTCCAGTTTTCTTCTAAAATTAGATTTAATATTGGGGCTTATAAATAGTTAGTGAGATATACCCTAATATATCCGCCGATGATAAGGGCTCATCATTAGGGAACCCGGTGTTTAGAGTGGGGAAAATATACTGGGGAAAACATAAATAATGGTAAAACAAACCTTTTCTTCTTTATACATTATTTTCTTGAGTGCATAATGAATCCTAGGAAACTTACCAAAATTATCTATATCCTATACTACTGGGATATTTTTCATTTGTTTGTCATTCTACCAAACAGTCGTATTCACCCCTGTTCATTCGTGTGTATATACCTTGGAGCGTAATAACCATTCCAATCTTTCTCTGCATTTACTCTTTTACGTACGTGCATACATACCTTTTTATTAATATTAATATTATTATTTTTATTATTATTGTCGTTATTATTAGGCCAACCAGTTAAGCTACAACCCTAGTTGGAAAAGTATGATTCTATAAGCCTATGGGCTCCAACAGAGAAAAGTAGCCCAATGAGAAAAGGAAACAAGGAAATGAATAATTATAAGAGAAGTCATAACAATCAAAATAAAATATTTTAAGATCGTTATCATCATTAAATTAGATCTATCATATATAAACTATGAAAACTTCATAAAAACAAGAGGAAGAGAAACAAGATAGAATAGCGTAACTGAGTGGTACCCTCAAGCAAGAGAACTCAAACCCAAGACAGTGGAAAATCATGGTACAGAGGCTGTGTCACTACCCATATATATACAAAATTAATAAAAATGCCATATTCCAGGTGAGTGAACTGCAACTCTAATTATAAATAACTTACAACGCTCAGACCATAAACTGGTGACGAGAATGGGATTATTGTTATTACCATTATTATTACAATCTAAGATACAACCCTAGTTACAAAAGCTGAATGTTATAAGCTCAAAGGGCCCAACAGGTAAAGATTTCTCAGGGATGTAAGGAAACAATGAAATAAATAAACTACAAGAGAAGTAACGAACAGTTAACAAAAATAATTTAAGAACTGCAACAACATCAAACAAGATCTTTCATATATAAACTATAAAAACTTCAAAAAGACAAAAGGAAGAGAATAAGATAGAATAGGGTGTCCGAGTGTACCCTCAAGCAAGAGAACTCTACCCCAAGACAGTGGAAGACCCCGGTACAGAGGCTATGGCCCTACACAAGACTTGAAAACAATGGTTTAATTTTGGAGTGTCCTTCTCCTAGAAGAGCTGCTTACCATAGCTAAAGAGTCCTTTCTACACTTACCAAGGGGAAAGTAGCCACTGAACAAACACAGTTCAGTAGTTAACACCTTGAGCGAAGAAGAATTGTTTGGTAATCTCTATGTTGCCAGGTATATGAGGACAGAGGAGAATATTTAAAGAATAGGCCAGACTATTCGGTGTATGTGTAAGCAAATAAAAAATGAACCATAATCAGAGAGAGGGACCCAATATAGAACTGCCTGCATAGTCAAAGGACCCAATAGTTCTCTAGTGGTAGTGGTAGTAGATCAATGGGTGGCTGGTGCCTTTGCCACCCTACTACCTATTATTACAAACTAACAACAATTGCTTATTCCAGGTGAGTGAGCTGCTACTCTAACGATAAACAATTTACATTAGTCAAAACTGTAAACTGGCGACTAGGTAGAAGAACTCATGAAGAAGAGGATACCCAGAGGAATGCAAAAGAGGACACTAGAGGGATGCAGGCCCACCAGAAAAATGCCAGCCAACCAAAAGAATGCAAGCCACAGTAAACTACAATCAAATTTGATGTCAAGAAAGTCAAAACTGTTGTTCCTATTTTATTTGTGTTGAAATAAAGTAGGGGTGAAATCTATTACAAATATAAGTAAATGTTCAGCTTGAGCCAGACTTAGTTTTGCATGAAGACACATAACTAACTTTTTTGCATGAAGTATCACAAAGTGCAATTAACCAATCATAACACTGGAAGTAAGTTAGAATGAATTTTCTTTAGGAAATTGATTTTGTAGAGTTCAGTAGCCTAACCTAATTCATGTAGGAATTCAAAATGGTGCTTGATACTGAGCATCCTGAGCACTTTAGCATTGCTGTAGAACCAAATGCTGTTGCAACACGATGGCAACAGCAGTGTAATGATTTTAAGATTTACTTAGAGGTATTAGGTAGTATGAAAGATAAACAGAAAAAAAAACATTAGGACTTCATATTGCAGGCAGAGAAGTTTGGAAATTATTTAAGTGATTACAACTTACAGATGACAAAGTGAAGCTGCAATTAAGGCTCTTGCCACATATTTTGCTACTCAGGTCAACAATTTTGTGTAAAGGTATCAATTTATGGCACAGGCATATCACAAAGAAAAATACAAGTTTAGATGCATTTGTGGCTAGACTCAAGAATTTAGCGTCTCATGTGAATTTCTAGAGTTAGAAAATATTATCAAAGGATCTATTTATTGCACATTACAAAAACTAAGAAAAAAATACTGCAAGATACAGATTTAGCACTAGAGACGGTATTGATTATAGCCAGAGTTTTAGAAACATCAAATAGGCAAAGTAACATTATAGGTAGTTTTACAAGCAATAGTAAGGAAAATTCTAAAATTAGCAAGATAGGCTTTGAGTTGAAAGACAATTAGAATCAGAGAAAGAATACGTCAAAGCCTAGTCAAATGAAATTTTCCTAACCCTAATGATTTTAAATGTCAGAATCAGACCTATGCATACATAGAAATACAAGAAAAACCCCAAATGCTATAGGTGTGGTAAAACTCATCATCTTGCATGCGAAGCAAAGAAATGCCCTGCTACAGGACAAACATGCTTAAATTGTAGGAAGATGGCAATTTTAGAAACGTTTGCAGATTTTCAAAACAGTACGCAAAGAAAATAAATGCTGCAGTTGATACTATAGGCCAAGAAAATAATACAAAAAATATTCATGATCATCAGGATAGGTCAGACACTGTTTTTGCGTTTTGCATAAATTCTGTCAATAAAGTGCAAAGAAGCATATTGGTAGAGGTGATCATAGATGGTAAACTATTTATAATGCAAGTTGACACAGCAGCTGATTTATCCCTTATGTCTGAGAAAACAACTAAAATCATTCCTAATTTGTTCTTAGAAGTTACAAATAAAGTTTTTGAAGGTTATAATGGTAATAGTGCTTCTAACATAAAAGTAACGTATAGCGAACAGAAGTTAGATAGAATGCCATTAAAGGTAAAGGACAAACTTTACTTAGGTTAGATTGGTTACTGTATCTAAAATTATATTAGATAAGTATTTTGAAAGTTACAGGGATACAAGATGAACACAAGTATGAAATCTCTCTGGATAATGTCCAATTAGATTTCAAAGATGTATTTGAAGACAAAGTTGGTACAGTAAAAAACGCAAAGGCAATTTTAGTTTTTGTAGATAAGTTTTATAGATACATGGGTCAAGTGCAACTTGTATTAATGTAGAATCAATGACAACATTGGGGGTGCTACAATGAGTCACACCACGTTGACTGTCTCCAGGCCACAAACAGACTGCCAGCCCAGAACGAACTCAGAATCTCCCGCCTAATATATTTTGGCGGGATAAGGTAAGTAATGTCTCTTTAACAAACATACATGTATTAATACATCCTACATACCCTCTCTAAAATCAATGTATTTTATTTTCATGAAATTGCAGGTTTATAAAATAATACACAGAATAAGTAAGATAAACTAAACAAAATAATGTTACAATAAGAAATACAAAAGTGCTGCCTTAAAAATGATTACATACTCATTATAATAGAGAAAAAAAATGACAGCTTACATGAAGTAGTTATCATGCCACCTCGGACAACTTACATTACACCTCCCTCTTCTGGGCTGGCACATGACATGAGAGTCAGCTGGGGAAGGTGCATGAGTGGGTGGTGCATCCTACACACCGATTTCACGAAGATGCCTTTTGTTTCTTGTCAATATTCTTCCACTACCATCTAGCTTTATAACATATTGATGGTACCTTTTCCTTTTAATTACCTTTGCACTCCGAACCCATGCCTTGGAGGCTATATTTTGGACAGCTACTGGGGTACCCGTTTGCAGATACTTGACATTTCTCAAGTGCCTGATCATCTTTTCTTCTCTTTCCTTCATACTGTTCACCCACTGTTCTGTTATTTTATGATAGCTCATCATTAGTATTGTACCTTTAAACTTATATCATTGCCAATTGTGCCGATGATTTATCAATGTCTCTTAAAGGCTTGTTCCTATATCACCAAATGGCTTTTGACAAAATTACCTATATCAAGGCTTCCATTGCATCTTGTGTTGATTTGAAGGGTTCTTTTTTTATGTACGTACTGCTGCTTCTGCCCTCCTGTTGAATTAGGGGTAGTGGGCTGAGGATATTCTTATCTTGACTCACCATTTCTGTATAACATAATTCATTTTCATGCTTACAAGATTGGTACCTCCATCAAAAGAAATTTCTTCACGGGCACCATATTGCATGAAGTATCATAGGAAGAGTGGGATCAGCTCAACAGAAGTAGTACCAATTGGAGAGAAAGCAATTTCCAGCCAACCAGTCAATCTTTCTGCATATCCCAGATATTGTTTTCCACAAACCTGAAACATGTCTGCAACTGTCTGTTGAATATGACGTCATTAATGCTGCCACACACACAGTCTCATCCTCCTTACATTTACCGGGATAATAATTACTGGGTATCTTGAAAGAGTATCTGCTGCTAAGTTTTTCTTTCCATGGATATATTTCACTATGAATTTATACTGCAATGAATTTTTTTAATCTAAGCTAACGAGAATTTGCAATGTCCTTCAACTCTCTATCCCCAAACAATTTGACCAAGGATTAATGGTCAGTAATGAGGATAATGTTTGGACATCCAAGTAGAAACAACTTTGCTTTCTGAAAACACCATACCATAGCAGTAGCCTCGCCTTCAACTAGAGCATAACTGGCTTCTGCTGTAGTTAAATGTCTGCTTTCACATAAGGCTAATTTCCTTCCCCATTTGCAACAAAATGTGGTGTTATCCTTTTCAAAATTGCAATATTGCTGCAATACTAAAAATCCCATTCCATCATGGGACCAATCAGTAATTACATCAGTTCGCCTAGTCTTATCATAATAGGCTAACACATCCCCAATTAACTTACATATAATATCTTTAGTTTTTTTTTCTTTTTAAATGTATCCTGCAGTATCTTATCCCAGTACACCTTTCTACCAGAAAACTATTTTAAAAGGTCTCCGAAAGGCTCCTTTAATGAAGATGTCGCCCCAAATGGTGCTAACTGATTTACCAGACCAAACCAGGACTGTACGTCAGTAATGGTTGGTTGATTTGGCATTGGGAAACTCTTAATGGCAGACATTTCTTCCTCTCCAGGCTTGAAATTTTACAACCCAATTCATTGCCGACAAAGTCCTCCTCCTGTTGGCAAAATTGAAATTTGTCAGGATTGAGAGTAATCTGTTTTCTTCATATACCTGTGCACCAGAAGCCCTATCAAATGGGGCAGAAGGGTGATGAGTCTCTCTTTTGCAATGTTTGTTCAACTTTTGATAATCTACTGTTCTTCTAGAGTTTCCATTTCTTTTAGCTACTACCACTATTTGTGAACACCAATTAGTTACAGTACCTGTATGGATGGGACAGATTATTCCCAATTTTGCATCCTTGTCTAGTTACTTCATAACCATATATTCCCAATACTGGGGAACTTGAATTGGCGTAAGGCACGCATATGAGACGGAACCAGGAAGAAGGTGAATGTGGTGCATCTTTCCCTTCATTATCGACAAAGGATTCCGCTTGATATAGCAGACTGTACGGGAAACACTAAAATCCATTTTCTAAGCTTAGGCACATTACTTTCCCGAGGGGAAAATGGCAACTCAATGATAGGAGTATTAACGCTATTCATAACGTCATTAGCACTGATATAGTAGAGTTGTTCTCTACTAACTATATTTACTGTATTTCCATCTGCATTAACATGATAAGGGAAATTTGCATCCACTAATCCTAAGCACTTATACATGTCTGTCGTTAAATATAGACTAGAAACACCATTTATTAATAGGACGTCTATATTTGAAGCTGTAATTTTACCCAAAGTTATCATACCTCGTACACTACTTAGTACTGTTATTGGTTTTCCGGCTGTATGATTAACTTTCATATTCAAATGACGCAACAGTTTTATTTTCAATCCTAATTGATGTAGCACTCTTTCCCCCATAATACGAACCTCAGCACCTGTATCGGTGATAGCATTGATAACTGTTTCATATGAAGTTATATCATGTCTCATACTATATTTCACTTTTACACTCACATGCGGTAACTTTCCTGCCACAGCTGACACCCGTTGAACCCCACAGTGTTGCAATAATGTGCATGATGTCACTGAAAGTTTGTCATGATTACCATTTCCAATAAATACAGCCTTGTTATTGACACATTTTATCCACATCTTGCTATTTGGCCCTTTATTCCACAGTCATGGCAAAACACTCCATTTCCATAACAACTAGATTTACTTACATCATGAAAGCGCCCATAATCATCATACTCCTTACCCGACATAATTACAGCGACTTCACTACATTCTATTTCATCACTATTATTAGACAGTAATCCTTCTATTATCTTGGCATCACTGCCACTTTGATTAATTTCAGTAGTCCCACTAACCCTTTCAGCAACCTCATAGATTTCACACTTTTGTAACATTTAAGAAATACTGTTTTATTTTTCATAGTTTTGGAGTATTTCTTATCTTAAGCAACAATTGTTCAACCCACTAGCTAACCTGTTAGTTAGCATATAATCACTCATGTCAAATTGACACTGAGAACAGCAGAAACCACAGTCTAAGGCCAAATCCTGACACCGTTGTACATATCCCTTTGCAAGTTCCATATATCCTTGTTGTGCACTATTCCACAGAATTGCACAATTCACTGACTTTTATGTTATTTTTTTGATGGCATCTGATGCTTGATGGAGAGAAAGGGTTTCCCATTCCTCTGGCGTATATCAAGCATCCAATGCCCTTTATAGCTGATCATCACAGTTCAGCCAAATACTAAGCATAGCATTCTCATCAGAAACGCCACTTCCTAAATGTTCCTTGTGACATCTCGTAGCAACACTTATCGAACATGGTTGCTCTCATACCTGGAAGGAAACCACTGTTCTGTCTCTGATGTAGGAAAAGATTTGATGTGGCCACATGGAGACCGTAGTGGAGGCCCTTTTCTTGCATCTCAAAGGCTTCCCAAATCCTTGGATCAGTGTGCCATGTAGAGCGGTTCTATTAATACTAGGGTGAAGTGTATCTTGTATAAATGAAGAATCTATGACTACATTAGGGGTACTACAATGACTCAAACCATGTTGACTGTCTCCAGACCACAACCAGACTGGCCACCCAGAATGAACTCCGAATCTCCCCCCTGGTATAATTTGGTGGGGTAAGGAAAGTAATGTTTCTTTAACAAACACATACATATATGAATACATCCTACAATTTTGAAAGCAGATAGTACTTCAAGGTATTTTACTCCAAGACATACCATATGCATTGAAAAGTGAAGTTGAAGCAGAAATCATGTTCAGATTGGGCTACATCATTAGTTCCTATTGTGAAGCAAAATGGTCAGGTTAGATTATGTGAAGATTACAAGGTAATGTTGAATCCACAGCTTCAGGTAGCTCAACATCCATCACCAGCTCCGAAAGACATGTTTGCAACTATGTAAGGACGTTCTCTATTTTTCAAGTTGGATATAAGACAAACGTTTTAACAGCTTCCCATGGATGAAAATTCGCAAGAATTATATACCACAAATACATCCTTAGGTTTGAATAGACCAAAGATATCACCATATAGAGCAGCAATCAGTCCAGCTATATAGCAACAAACTATGGAAAAGATTTTTGCAGGAATGCAAGGAGTATTTATTTTCATAGATGATATTTTAGAATTTGTTAAAGATAAAAGAGAACATAGAGAAAGATTATGGATAGTTCTGAAGAATTTGAAGGAACATTAGAGCAAATAAGAGTAAATTAATTTCGAAGTTTATTCGGTGTAATACTTCGCTTTGTAATTAATAGCAAGGATATTCACAAGACTAAGGAGAAAATTAAAGAAGTACAATCAACAAAGGTACCAGAAAATTTTAAGGAATTGCGATCTTTTTTAAGTTTAGTAACATTTCATTGGAATTTCATTCAAAATTTATCTACATTTTCACATCCATTGTATAACTGTTGAATAAGGGTGTAGAGTGGAATTGGACAAAAGATTGTCAGGAATCTTTTGAAAAACTCAAACAGGAAATAACATCACCTACATATCTAGTACATTATCAAATGAATTTACCAGTTAAATTAGTATGTGTCACATAAAACATAGGTTTAGGTGCAGTAGCATTTAATGAAATCCCCGATGGAACAGAAAAAAACAATTCCAGTCACTTTTAGAGTATTGAATAAGGATGAAAGGAATTACTGTCAAATAGAAAAAGGAGGTTTAGCATTCGTGTAAAGAGTTATGAAATTTCATATGTATCTTTAGGCTAGGAAAAAAATCCCGTTAGTTACAGATCATGAACCTATATTAACAATATTGTGTCCAAAAGCAAGGTTACCTTCGTTAGGAGTGGCAAGACTACAACGTTGGGTAAGTACGTTAGCCGCGTACCACAATGATATAGAATACCGTCCTACATTAAAGATGGGTAATGTAAATTTTGGTTTCTAGATTTCCCGTAGACAAAGCTCCAGAAGAGTATACTGACTGTATATTTTTATTATCAGTGTAAGATGTACCCATTACGGGAAAAGTTATTGCTCAAAACACCAAGAAAGACCCAATACTTAGTAAGGTTTTAGAGGGTTTAATAACAGGTAGGGACTTGCGTGAAAAGAAAAAAAATATAAACAATATAAAGATATTTAGAATGAACTGAGTGTAACACAAGATTGTATCATGAAAGGATCTAGAGTACTTATTCCTAGTTCATTAAGGAATAGAGAGAGAGATATACAAAAAAAAATACCTTTACAGTACAGTGAAGTGTGGTACTGACAGAATGCGTTTCAAATTTTACTATAAGTGTTGTAGCGTTTGTTGTAAAGTATTGAAACCTTTATAAGTTACCTCAAAGATAGGATGAAATTCTTCTTATTTTTATACCGACAGTCACGTCACAAGTCAGAGCTGAAGCGTTCTAAAGCTTGCTAACAGCAGTCGCAGTAATTTAGTTACAGTAATAAATGTATTTTATAATACAGACGTCTCATTCAGAATCCCAACTGTCGACAAAGATGATGGGATTAATACAAAACTAATAACAAATGCATATTCCGGGTGAGTGAGCTGCTACTCTAATGATAAACAACTTACAGTAGTCAAAACAGCAAACATATGGCCATCAACTAAGTGTGATCTTGAAAAAGAAAAAACTAAATTCTTTAGAAGGTATTGAAGTGGTAGACATATATTGAGGCTCAAGGTCATACAATCAATCAAAGGTATGTCAGCAATGTAATTAACTAAGTGCAAAGGAATGATTCTGTTACCAGTTCAAGGTAAGGATTTTACAAGAACTTAATATAAACTTCAAAACATTTAACTGCCATTCCAAAGAAAACGCTACTAGAATGACAAACCCTCCAAGAAGAGCTGCTACAGCTGTTACCTCGAAAGCAATAAAAAATGGAGAACAAAAGGCTGTTTGCATTATTGAAATAAATCCAAGAGAATTGATGATTGATGAAGGATGGAATGTAAGATATGGTAATGGGTTCAAAGTAATTAGGAGTACATTTTCAGCAGATAGTAATAGACCTAAAACAGCGATGGGTGTGGTATTATTATTATTATTATTATTATTATTATTATTATTATTATTATTATTATTATTATTATTATTATTGTTGTTGTTGTTGTTGTTGTTGTTGTTGTTATAAGGTAAGCCAACACCCTAATTGGAAAAGCAGGATGCTATAAGCCCAGGGGTTCCAACAAGGAGAAATAGCCCAGTACGGAAAGGAAATAAAATAAACTATAAGAGAAGTAATGAACAATTGAAATAAAATATCTCAAGAACAGTAACAACATTAAATTAGATCTTTCATATATACAAATTATATAAACTTTAGAAAATACAAGAGGAAGAGAAATCAGATAGAATAGTGTGCCTCAAGCAAGTGAACTCTACCCCAAGGCAGTGGAAGACCATGGTACAGAAGCTATAGCACTACCCAAGACTAGAGAACAATGGTTCGATTTTGGAGAGTCTTTCTCCTAGAAGAGCTGCTTAACATAGCTAAAGGATTTCTTCTTACCTTACCAAGAGGAAAGTAGCCACTGAACAATTAAAGTGCAGTAGTTAACCCCTTGAGCAGAGGGTAATCTCAGTGTTGTCAGAGGAGAATGTAAGAAGAATAGGCCAGACTATTAGGTGTATGTGTGGGCAAAGTAAAAATAAGCCGTAACCTTTGACTGTCAGCTCAGTCAAAGGTCTTAATGACTAGCGGTAGTCAGTGGCGTCATCAACGGTAGCTAAAATGGAGTTTGAGGAGAACGAGCTGGTAAGGCGTCATGAGTTGGAGATGGTGAGATTAAATATAGAGATGGCTAGGTTGCAGGGGGCCAATTTGACAAGTTCCCCTAAAAATGACTACCAAGATAGGTTTAATATAGGTGCTGCACTAAAGTTGGTGCCGGTGTTTGACGAAAAGGATGCCCCTGAGTTCTTCAAGGCATTTGAGCGTGTGGCCCCCCGACTGTCTTGGGCCGCAGAAATGTGGACTCGATTAATACAGCGTAGGTTAGTGAGCAAGGGAATGCGGGTGTATAATGCCTTGGAGGAGGGAGTAGCTCGGGATTATCAGAAGGTAAAAGCCTTAATTTTAAAATCTTATAACTTGGTCCCCGGTTTTGAAACTATACAAAACACCCAGCGCAGTCTTTCATGGAGTTTGCCCGTGTCAAGGAGGAACAGTTCGACGACTGGCTGAAATGTCGTCAGATTGGCACTTTCGCTGCGTTACGTGAACTGTTGCTCCTTGAGGAGTTTAAGAAGGCCTGTAGCAGGGAGTTGAGAGTTTACCTGGAGGAAGTGAAATGTGTGAAATTGAATAGTGCCGCTCAGTTAGCAGATGAGTTTGTATTGACTCATCGATCAGGTAGTGGTAGTTTTAGTTATAAAACTAAATAATCAAACATCTTGCTCCCCTAATAGTGGCAGGAGAGGGGAAACCTCCTCATCGACTCCCCATATCCCCAAAAGTGGTAATATTAATTTTAATTCTTTTTCAGGTGATAGGGATGTGGGTAGAGTCTAAGGAGGTCCTCCTCCCCCTAAACATTTTGCTAATAAAGACTTCCCAGATGGGGAAAATAACAGGTATAATGGGAATAGAAGCTCAGGCCATAAAGGAAGCTATTTTTGGTGCAACAAGCCAGGGCATTTCCAAAACCAGTGTAATGCTCTTAGGATGTACCTAGAGCGAAATAATCAAAGTCCTGTAGCCTTGGTTAGTGATAAGTCAGAGGTTAGTAGCCGTAGTCCTGTAGACAGACCTGTAGTAGATGGTAGTTCAGTAAATAGTAGTAAGCCTAATGCTTCTAATCCCCAATCATGACTCAAGTACGACAAATATGTGTGGCCTGAAAAGTTGATTTATGACTCTCGTGTTGTTCAGGTGAAGTTTTTGAGGGACACTAGTACTGCCAGGTCATTAGTCCTGAAAAGGGCTCTAAATGGTTTTGAGAAATATACTGGAAATTTTGTATTGTTAGGAGGTTTTCCCGATTCAGTTGTGTCCGCTCCTTTGGTTAATGTCCGCATGTCTTTTCCAGGATATGATCACGTCACTGAGTTGGCTGTGGTGGATAGTCTACCTATTCTGGGTATAGATGGTATCCTGGGAAATGATATGCTGGATAGTGAAGGACGGGAGCTGTTCCCTATATTATCAGTAAATGCTAGTCCCATAGCTGTTATGAATCGGTTCGCAGCAAAAGCAGCTAATTTACTTGATGTCGATAGCGATGATGACTTAATGTTAAGTAGTGTAGAGTTAGATGTTTTAAGGCCCAGGCCAGTAGAGAGTAGTTGTAATGAAGTAGTTAATATGAAACTTGATTGGGATAGAGCTGCTTTTAATAAGGCTCAAAAGGATGAATTTAATTTTGATTTGGGTGATGTTGAGGATCTGACTAAACCTAGGTTTGGAGTTGTAAAGGGCTTACTATATAGGTTTAGTCGTCCCCCATCTGATAATTTGAATAAAACTGGTCGGTGGAACAGATTGTGGTACCTTCTCAATTTAGAAATTCGGTTTTGGAGCTAGCTCATACTAATTTTTTTCAGGTCATTTGGGTGTGTTAAAAACTTTTCATAGCCTGGCTAGGTATTTTTGGTGGCCTGCAATTGAATTGAGTGTGAAGCAGTTTATCAGAGCGTGTGAGACTTGTCAGGTTATGGGTAAACCAAATCAGGGGATCCCTAAAGCCACGTTGCATCCCATACCCACTATAGGTGATCCTTTTTCTGAGTTAGTAATTGATGTGGTAGGTCCCTTACCCAAAACTAAAACAGGTTACGTATATTTACTAACTATCATGGATAGAGTCTCTCGCTTTCCTGAAGCTATACCTATGAGGCGTATTACTTCCAAAGTTGTCTTTGAAAAATTAATGGATCTCTTTTCCAGGTATGGTCTCCCTTGTGTAATTCAGACCGACTGTGGGACGAATTTCATGAGTAAGGTATTTAGGGGTAAGTGTGCTGAACTGTCAGAACGTTACCAGCGTACCTTATCACCCGGAGAGTCAAGGAGTGGTGGAAAGGTTCCACCAGACCCTCAAGTCTGTCCTGAAGAAACATTGTTATAATCATGATAGTGACTGGGACAAAGCCCTCCCTTTTGCCCTCTTTGCTATCAGGAATCACCCTAACTCCTCCACTGGTGTAGCTCCTTTCGAGTTGGTATTTGGGCACAAGGTCCGTGGACCACTGGATATTGTTTTTAAAATGCTCAAGTCCAACTGGAAGGAGGAAATAAATGTGAAAGGGTTTGTGGAAGACTTAAAGGGAAGAATGGTTAGTGCCTGGAAGTTTACCAGGGAAAATGTGGAACGGTCCCAGTCAGTAATGAAGAACAACTTTGACAAAAAGGTAAAGGTACAGTCATTTGAACCTGGGGAGTTGGTTTATGTGGTGAGAATGGACCAAGATAGTTTTCTCGAACCAAGATATAAGGGCCCTTGAAAAGTTTTGAGGAAACTGTCAGAGGTTAACTATGAAATTGAAGCTCCCGGTTCAAGCTGTAAATGTAGAATATTTCATGTTGATCGTTTGAAACCTTATATTGGTAAGCAAGGTGATCCATTAGCAATAGTATCCGAGCCTATGTCTGTGGTATTGGATGTGTCTCCCGAGGACTCTGACGAGTTACGGTGTCAGTTTCCTTCGGATGCATTGGGTGAAAATATGCAAAATTTGGAGATGTTAAAAAGAAGGTTAGAACATTTAGATGTTAACAAACGGGAAGATGTACCTAATTTAATTTATTCCTTTTCAGATCTTTTTAAATCATGACGTTGATGTAGGTGATGCTTCCCCAGTGAAGCAGATTCCTTACCTGTTAAACCCCATAAAGTGGGATTTGGTCAGTAAAGAGAAAGAGTATATGTTGAAACATAACCTTATTCAACCTTCAGTAATTCCCTGGAGTTCTCCTATTGTACTAGTAAAGAAAGCAGACGGTATGTTTCGCATGTGTGTGGACTACTGTAAAGTGAACCCCCATACGAAAAATGATTCTTTTCCTCTCCCTCATATTGATGATTGTCTGGATCAGATTGGTTCTGCCAAATTTATTTCTAAGTTGGATCTCTTAAAGGGTTATTGGCAGGTTCCTTTTTCCGACCGAGCTCATGAAATATCCGCCTTTGTCACTCCGTTTGGCCTATACGAGTGTAAGGTTATGCCTTTTGGAATAAAAAATGCCGAATGTACTTTTCAAAGGCTCATGAATAGGGTAATTTGTCGTTTGAAAGGAGTGGAAATTTATATTGATGACTTGGTAGTATATAGTAATGACTGGGATACCCACATGCTAAGGTTACGTAAGGTTTTTGAAGCCCTTAAGTCTGCAGGGTTAGATGTTAATTTAGCTAAGTGTGAATTGGGTCAGGCTAAGGTTTGTTATCTGGGTCATGAGGTTGGTTTAGGTCAGGTGGCTCCGAAACAAGCAAATCTCAAGGCCATTATAAATTTGAAAAGATAAGGCCTGGAAATGTTAGAGAGGTAAGAAGAGTGCTGGGTATGACGGGATATTATCGCAGATTTGTGCGTAATTACTCAGATCTTGCCTAGCCTCTTACTACTTTATTAGAAAAAGGAAAAAAGTTCTGGTGGTGGGATCAGTGTGAAGAATCTTTTAATAAAATTAAATCAGTGTTTATTACTAACCCCATTTTGACTTCCCCAGATTTTCAGAAGACTTTCATTATAGCAGTAGATGCTAGTGACGCTGGCATGAGAGGTGTCTTTTTTCAGAGAAAGGAGGTCGGTGTTCATCCTGTGTCTTACTATAGTAAAAAGCTTCTGGCGGCTGAAAAACGTTACTCCACTATAGAAAAGGAAGCTCTTTCTTTGGTCCGAGCTCTTAACTATTTCAAGCCGCATGTGACAAATTTTTCTTTCCCGATTGAGATATGGACAGATCACAATCCTCTGGTTTCCATCGAGCAGATGAAGGGAGTGAACCAAAGGATTTTGCGCTGGGCCCTTTTCTGCAGGAATTCAATTTGGTTATAAAACATGTTAAAGGGACTGTTAGCAAAATTACTGATACCCTTTCTAGAATTTAGTGTACTAGCTTGATCCTTCTCATATGTCGCCTAGCTCATTCCTCCATTTAAGGTTGTATGAAAAAATTTTGCTAGGATGTGGTTCTGTTTAAAATATAGCTTAGTAGATAGAGTTTAGGAGGTTTTCTTTGAGTGGTATATACTCTAGTGTTTTCTAAAGGTTCCCCTAAGCTAATTATTGATTTGTTCCAATATACTATGACCTTTAATTGTGGATATGACTTTTTGGGCTATGATGCCTGTGTATTGTAGGTTAAGATGTATGTCTGTTGGCGTACTGGTAAGTTTATTTAGGTTCAGGTAGGTCTGTGTCCATAAAGTTGGAGATTTTTGACGAAGTACGGTAATATTAGATCTCAAAATAATGGTCAGCTATATAATGCTCTTGGTTTGTATTTTTTTAGGGGTACTTTCTGTTTGGTGTTAGGTTTATTATGTATTACTAATGGTTCTTACTTTACAGGTGCATTTCGATTTATATATAAAAAAGGATAATAATAAAATTTTCTGTTTAGATTTTTTTTTTTTCGGGGAGGCAGGTATCATGTATTAACGTAATTTTTTATTTGATTTTTATCATTTTGTTTCTACATTTATTTGTTTTATGTAAAATTAGTGTAAAAACTCTAGTTTATAAAGCTCTATTTGTAGATTTAAAGATTTTTCTGTTGAAATGCTGCTTTAACCTGCTCCCCGCTCATTTTATGATTTATAAGTGTCTAGTTTAACGCTTTGTTTCTTTTCTGTGTTTTCCAAGTTCTTGGAGGGAAGGAGACACCGGAGTTTACCAGTGAGGAACTCAATTGCTAAAGTACTCAGACTAGGCCCAAGGTTTCCAGGGCATACTGCAGCTGCTGGCTAAATTGAGCCTTTTGAGGATTGCGCCACCCACTGTTGACGGCTTTTTGCAGGTGCATTTCTGCCACCTGAGGTGTATTGCTGTTCCTGCGTGTTCTCTTCTGCAGTCCGCAGAGCCGACGTAGATATCCCGGCTTTGAGGTGGACTCGGGAGAGACACCCCCGTCGACACATCATCATCATGACCAGCTGCGGGATCCTTGGAGCTCGTGATGATATGTAGGGAGACAGTTGCCAAGTAGGAGCCATCATTAACCTTTTTGTTTGATTGGGACTCCATTTCCTCCCTTTTATGAGGGATCCTGCCAAACTGTACTCCCTACAGTAGTAGTGTGCCTGTGGAGCCGCTTCTTTTTTTGGAGCTGAGGGTGTTGTTTTTCTTCAGCCTCAAAGAGTGTGAGAATATTTATGCATTTATTGCTTTTTTTTAGTTTTTAGGTTTTTTCTTTGATTCTCTCAAGTTGAGAGTGTGATGTTTCCCTTCAAGGGATTTCATTAATTATCAAATGTGTGTTTACTCATATAAATATTTTACTCCCTCTCATTGAGAATGTGGGGAATTTTGTCATTAATTATTTAAGTGTTGTTAATCATCAATTGGATAAGTATTTATTATTAATTGTTATTTAAGTGTTAATTGCTAATTATTAGCTATCAAGTGTTAATTATTAATTGTTATTTATTTAGTGTTAAGTTGTTAAATTATTAGGTAGTCATAAAGTTGGCTTTTAAAAAAAATTGTTGTTAATAAATATTGTTAAGTTTTCCCAAGTGTTTTTGTTACCACTGACCAATTTTATGTCGGATATAAATTCCATCACTGGCCTCCCTATTCATGTAATAAGAACTTGCACCATGACCCGACAAAGGTCGTGACAATATATATATATATATATATATATATATATATATATATATATATATATATATATATATATATGTATGTATATATTGTAAGGACACCGATCCCTTCGTCGTCCAGAAAATCGACAAACTACTTATTTATTTAAATTCTCTCTTCGCCACACTGTGGTTTCCTATGTATATATATTCCGCTCTACCAGAGCTACATTTTGATATATGTATCGTTTCATAACATGTTTCTGTCAACCCATAATTCATATATTTGTAAGTGTAAGAAAACACATATATTTTGGCGGGCACTTCAATCTGACTTGGCGCCAACGTCATCCTACCTTTCCGTCCGCACCTTGTAATATACTTCCGTGCACATTCAAAAAAAGTATCAGTTTATCTTGGTGACGCTTGTCTCACTGTCCTTACAACTGGTGACCCCGGAGTTGAAAGTAGCATCAGCGGTTTTGGCTTTGCCATTAACGGACTTATTACGGCTGTGCTACCTTCTACATACTCCGTTACCTTAGGCACGAGCCTGCCTTTGGTTCTCCCACACTTCGGTGAACGTAAGGCAGTAGGATGAGCTTAACCGACATATCAACTTCTCACCTCTTCGCCGACTCGTCATCTGGCCACGATGCAGGAAGCAACACGCCCATCGCACCCAACGGCCTCGCCTCCACGCCCAAAGTCAAACTGCCGCCCTTTTCTCAACACAACACCGCTTCCTGGTTCCTGAGAGCGGACGTACTCTTCCGCGTCGCTAGACTTAGCGACTCCTGCGCCAAGGCTGACATCGTTCTTACCTCCATACCTGAAGAAGTATTCGACAAGATTTCCCGATGGCTCGACGCCCAGGCCGGCCAAGTTTCATACGACGACCTGAGAACGAAACTCATCGGTATCTACTCCCTCTCCGTCTCAGCAAGGGCACAGAAAGTACTGGACCTCACCGGCAAGCCCATGGGTGACACCTCTCCTTTCGAGGCGTGCGACGAGCTAACCGGCCTGCTTATGCTCCCCGAAACAGACAGCAACGGCCGATGACGTGAGATTAGCATATCTCGCGAGATCTTTCTTCGACGCCTACCACAGGACGTACGGGCCCAAATGACAGACGCCGACACGCTCCCGATGAACGAACTCCTGTCGAAGGCTCAGAAGCTCCACGAGGCCTCCAAAGCTTCTCGCCTCGGAGCATCATCGTCAACACAGCCTCCGTTCTCCTCCTTCAGCAGCTGCTCTTCCATAGACTCCTCGGCAATGGCCCTTGAGGACGATGAGATCAACATTCTATCAAGAAAGAAACCACCGCAACCGACGCGACCAAACCCTAGGCCTAACCCGGCATGGTGCTTCTACCACCAACAGTTCAGCAGTGACGCCAAGAAATGTAGAGCACCATGCAGTTTCCCTAGAAGATGACGCCAGAAGCATCCACCTGCCACCATCGCAGCCGCAGTTAACCAAAACAAGATTGGTTTCTGTATCCTCGATACCATTTCCAACCGTAGACTCATGGTGGACACCGGCGCAATGCAGTCAACGTTCCCTCCTTCGAAGTCCGACCTAGACCGTGGTCCCGACAAAAACGCTCCCTCACTCATCGCCGCCAACGGATCTCCCATACGGTGCTATGGAATCAAGACCCTCAAGATATCTATCAAGGGCCGTTCGTATTCTTGGCCCTTCGCTATCGCCGACGTCAATCACCCCCTCCTCGGTGCGGATTTCCTCGCCCACCATGGACTCCTCGTCGACGTCGCTAACAGACGTCTCATCGACACGGGAACCTGCCAGTCTCGCGCCCTAGAACACGGCCCTGCAACAATGTCCGTATCCACCGTAACGACGCACCCCTACGCCGACCTCCTACGAGAGTTTCCCGAGGTTTTCAAGCCCGAGCTCCGACACTCGCCAGGTTCCCCGTCCAAGCATGGTATCTACCACCACATCACAACGACAGGACCTCCCACTCACGCCAAATTCCGCCGCCTCCCGCCTCAGAAACTGAAGGATGCCAAACGCGCCTTCGAGGACATGGAATGCATGGGTATCTGTAAGAAAGCATCAAGCCCCTGGGCATCACCCCTGCACATGGTTAAAAAGCCGGACGGGTCCTGGAGACCTTGCGGCGACTACAGGCGCCTCAACCTCATCACAACGCCCGATCATTACCCGCTGCCCAACATGCAGGACCTAACGAACGCAAAGTTTTTTACCAAGATGGACCTCCTCAAGTCTTACTTCCAGGTCCCCGTATTCCTTGAAGATATCCCGAAAACTGCCATTGTAACGCCGTTCGGATCCTACACCTTCGCATACTCAACCTTCGGTCAACGCAACGCCGGGGCGACCTTCCAACGACTAATGGATAGCATTCTGGGTGACCTACCTTTCTGCGTCTGCTACGTCGACGACATCCTGATATTCTCGAAAACCAAGGAGGAACACCGGGGACACGTCCGCACCGTCCTGAAGCGCCTACAGGAGAACGGCCTAGTCGTACGCTTCGACAAATGCACGTTCGGTGCGGAGGGAGTGGATTTCCTTGGTCACCACGTATCCTCCCGCGGGGTAAAACCCATGACAACCAAAGTCGACGCCATCAGGAAGTTCCCAATGCCTACGACCATCCGCCAACTTCAGGAGTTCTTGGGAATGGTCAATTACTACAGGCGCTTCATCCCCAACATCGCACAAACCCTGTCACCCCTCGACGACGTCCTGAAAGGAAAAGCAAAAAAACTCGAGTGGGGCTTGCCCCAGCAACAGGCATTCGCTCGGACGAAGGATGCCCTTGCGAATGCCACCACCCTGGCTCATTTCGACGACAACGCGCCCCTGCGACTAACGACCGACGCCAGCAACGTCGCCTACGGGGCTGTGCTTGAGCAACTCGTCGAGGGTTCTCCTCGACCGCTGGCATTCTTCAGCAAGAAATTGAAACCCACCGAAACAAGATACAGCACCTTCGATAGGGAACTCCTCGCCGTCTACCTCGCCGTCCGCCACTTGAGGCACATCTTGGAGGGTACCCCCTTCACGATCGCAACGGATCATCAACCCCTCGTACACGCCTTCACGAAATCGACGGACGCATGGTCATCCCGACAACAACGTCATCTCGCATCAATCGCCGAATTCGGGTGCACCATACGTTACGTCCCAGGAAAGAAAAACCCAGTCGCGGACGCCCTTTCAAGGATTGAAATTGACGCGATCCACCTGGGAATCGACTACGCCAATCTCGCAACCGAACAACGCACCGACCGAGAAGCACAGGTTCACCTGACGGAGCCATCCGCGCTCAAAATAAGTGCGATTCCCCTCGGACCAGCAGGAGTAACTATTCTTTGCGACACCAGCACGGGCCGCCCTCGTACCTGGGTACCAGCCTCCTGCAGAAGGAAAATATTCGATATCATCCATGGACTTTCGCACCCCTCAGGACGCACCACCGCTCGCCTTCTGTCTGAAAAGTTTGTCTGGCCAGGGATAAAAAAGGACGCCCGGGAATGGGCGAAGTCATGCATCAACTGCCAGTCAAGCAAGGTCAGCCGTCACACCGAATCAGGGGTGGGCGATTTTCCCCAGCCAAAAAGACGTTTCGGCCATATACACATCGACGTCGTGGGACCATTGCCCCCTTCTGGATCCACTCGCTACCTACTTACGATCATCGATCGCTCCACGAGGTCGTTGGAGGCATCGCCGATGACCGAAGCTACGACTCAAGCATGTGCCGAAGCCCTCCTGTCAAGCTGGGTGAGCAGGTTTGGCGTTCCTGACGACATCACGACTGACAGAGGCCCCGCTTTCCTCTCAGAAATATGGCTCACTTTGGCGAACCTGATGGGGACGACGCTCCACAGCACCACAGCATACAACCCCGCGGCAAACGGCATGGTCGAAAGAACTCACCGCGCCCTCAAGGCGTCCCTGATGGCGAGCTGCACTGACGGGGACTGGAAATCACGACTTCCTTGGGTACTCCTCGGCCTTCGCACCGCTCCTCGCGCAGACGGCGAACTTTCGCCCGCCGAAAAAGTTTACGGGGAAGCGCTCGCAGTTCGTGGCGAATTCTTTCCCTCATCAACCGACGACACGCAGCTGGATCACTTAAGGGACATCACCAGGAAGTTCAGGCCGTGTCTCAAAACTTACCAGGACAGAACCAAGCACTTCAAGCCAAAAAGCCTGGATGACTGCAGGTACGTTTTCGTCCGTGTCGACGCTCATTGACAACCACTGACTAGACCTTATCGAGGTCCCTACCGGGTAATTAAAAAGACAACGAAAGCCTTCCTTCTCGACGTCCATGGCCAAGAGGACTGGGTCTCAATAGACCGCGTGAAACCAGCGTTTCTCGAAGGAAGCGACACCGCCTCCGCTGGACCTGGCAGACCCAGAGTTCCGCCTCAAAACAAGCCGCCCGACGAAAGAAAAATCATCAAACGACGACAAGAGGAAGAGATCCTTACACCGACCGCCAGCGCGCCCCTCCGTTCAAGAACAAGAGGAACCCTCCGACGCCCGAAGAGATACGAAGATTGATCATCAGCCCTCTACGCCGCCCGAAGTCTTGGGGGGGAGTACTTGTAAGGACACCGATCCCTTCGTCGTCCAGAAAATCGACAAACTACTTATTTATTTAAATTCTCTCTTCGCCACACTGTGGTTTCCTATGTATATATATTCCGCTCTACCAGAGCTACATTTTGATATATGTATCGTTTCATAACATGTTTCTGTCAACCCATAATTCATATATTTGTAAGTGTAAGAAAACACATATATTTTGGCGGGCACTTTAATCTGACTTGGCGCCAACGTCATCCTACTTTTCCGTCCGCACCTTGTAATATACTTCCGTGCACATTCAAATAAAGTATCAGTTGATCTTGGTGACGCTTGTCTCACTGTCCTTACGATATATATATATATATATATATATATATATATATATATATATATATATATATATATATATATATATATTCATATTAAAGACAATTTACTGATATAGCCATGAGACCTCAAGATGGACCTATACAACCAAGACTAAAATTGTATCCAAAAGTACAAATTAGGTCTCAAACTAGTTATTTTCAATGTGATTAGTATGGTAGGTATGAGTGACTTGAATACTACGTGACCTATAGCACCGTTTACTGCTTTGCATACAGACTCTTTGATGATAATGTAGGACACAGGCAAACGGCATTTACCAACGAAGATTGCAGTAACTGGGAGATGCATGATGAGATATTAAAGCATGAAAAAGGCACATACCATTTTATTGCTACGGAAAAATGGTTCAACATCAAAATTTCACAGTTGCATGGTGATTTTCATAAACAGCTTGGTAGCCAACATAACAGCATATTCTTCACAATAGAGAATATGTTAAGACACTATTGAATATTGTAATTACTATTGCTAAAAAACATAGCATCCAGGAAGCATGATAAAAGCGGAAGTTCATTAGATGAGGGTGCCTTTCTGGAAATTTATAACTTAATAGGCAAAGAGTTTGAGATATTTTATGACCTGAAAAAAATCCATTAAATGCTAAGTATACATCTGGGTTAAGTCAGAATTATCTTCACATAGCTATAGCTGATTGTGTGCTTCATGTCATAACCAAAGAACCCAAGTCATCACCTTTTCTGCAGTAATATCTGATGAGACTAGAAATATTAGTATTACGGGGTAGCTCTGTGTCTGCATTAGGTAAGTCATAGATGAAATACTATATTCTTTGAAGAATTTTGATGCTACGTCTGTGGCCAACGCGTTGTTAGAGAAGCTCTGTAATCTTGCCCTGAATATTTGTAAACTAATAGCATAGTGCTACGATACAGCATCTGTAATGAATGGCAAAATCAGTGGTGTACAGGCAGAAATCCGAGAATCAGGGAAGAATCCATGCTTTAATGTACCATGTTGTGCACACAGATTGCAGTAACTCATAACTAACACAGCTGGCTACCTGCCAGAAGTAGCAGAATTTTTCAACTTGATATCAGCTCTGATTAATTTCATCCTTGGTTGAACCTTGAACTATGATATATTCATAGACCTCCAAAAAGACAAAAAAAAATGTCAGTTCTGGAACTTCCTAGTGTGTCAACACAAATCGGAATTCAACCATAAGGCCCTTAAGTCAATACCATTGCGCTGGGAGGTTTTTATAGATACTGTAGATTTTTCTAACCATGGAAGATCTGGTAGGAAAAAAAAGCCTTAGCTAAGGGGTTCCTACAAGTTGAACAAGTTTGAGACAATCTTTCTGCTGATTACCTCATGTGAAGTACTGTATTTAATATCACAACCCCACTATCAAAGACATGGCAGAATGAGAATATGGAACTTGCTGCAGCACTATCATGACAAAAGAAACACTTTAAATTATCATTGATAAAAGAACAACAGACTACCATTCTGACATCTTTTTACAAAGATAAATTGATTTTGCTACTTAGAGAAACATAACTTCAATTTTCCGTCAGCCTTCAAGGAAAAGGAAATCATCTCGTCTGTTGAAATTCTATGAAATAAAAACACAGGCCAATGAGACACTTTTAAAGGGGTTAAGGACCCAAAAACCTACTACAAAAGGTATCTATTTATCACCATTTTTGACAAAGTACTCAGTGAATTTAGACAAAGATTTGATGAACCATAGAGTATCCCTTGGTGTAGCTGCTTCCCACCCATTATCTCCAAATTTCTGAAATAAAAATAACTTGCAATACCTTGCTGGCCAATACTCAATTGAAAGGGGAATCCTCCATGCAAAACTACTTATTGCTCAGAGAACACTACGAGATGATGTAAAATCTATTTCTGATGCTTTGTATAAACTGAAATCAATGAAGGAAGGTTTCTCTACCCTTAGATTTTAATACATTTACCTTAGGGCATCAATGGGACAGGAACGACTGACCAGTATAGGCTAAATTTCTGTTGAGAAATAGGTAGTGGATTGATTTGCAGCCATCCTAATATCTTTAGTCAAACTCAGGTGAATCCAGCACGGGGCATCTATCTCTAATCAAAACTAGTTAAATACAATATACTTCATGTGATCAATGTGGTTTATTATTCTACTTTTATTTTTATGAGAGGAATAGCTCCGTATTATTTCATCTTCTTAAACAGTTTTGTTCTTCTGCAAGAATACATGAAAGTATTTGTGCAGAAAATAGTTTCATCAAAGCATTTCATGTAATATGCTGCATATATAAATTTATGTAATTCGCATGCAATACACCATTTTTTTTTTTTTTTTGCTCCTAATCGTCACATCACATCAAATATATCAAGCTGGTAGGGCTCCAGCCCCCCCCCCCCCCCCAAAAAAAAAATTAATCTCTAATGACGCCACTGGCGGTAGTATCTCAATGGCTGGTTGGTGCCCTGGGCAACCTGATTACCACTTACGTAGCAACCTTGCCTTTCATTTGAAGGGGCTAGGGTTCAATCTCAGTATGAGATCTATCTATCTATCTATCTATCTATCTATATATATATATATATATATATATATATATATATATATATATATATATATATATATATATATATATATATATATATATATATATTCTTACAAAGCTGGTCTAATGTAGAGTAGATACTGGAGTTTATTAATGATTTTATTTATATATTGTTTGTGCATTGAAGAAATGAATAACAGGCTCTTAAAATCAGCTCCTCTCATGTAGATGTAAATATTTTATGTGAATTTCGTAAGACTTTCGTCGTGAAATTCATTGTATTCTTTATTCAAGTTAGTATATGTAAATTTACGTTATTTTTAAGAATTAACTTTTTATTTTACGTATGTTTGTTACGAAATCTTACATAAACTATTTGAGAGTGTTGTGAGATTTGTGCGAGATATGAACAAGGGTTTTATATTTTATGAGGTATTGCGTCATGTTTGAGAGAGAATGCTCAGTAACATGTGCTTTGGAAACTTCTGTACAACGTGCTTTAGAAACATCGCGATGGACTTGGTGATAGAATGTTATCTTTTTATAATTTTGGGGACATAGTAAGTACTTATAAAAATTCTCTAAGATTTTTTGTAAATGGCTCTATAGGAAGATTAGAGATTTGTATTGTGATTTGGTTATCTATTTTCATCAAGTGTCAAACTTGAATATTGTATCATTCAGATTTTTATAATTTACTTTGCATTATTTCTTTTCTTAGTCTAAGGTTTATTCAGATATTATAGTTCAAGTCAAGTTGTTATATAATTTTCAGATTGTAACATTTTTATCTCAATCTAAGTTTTGTTCAGACTTAATTTTTTCCAGTGACTTATTTTGTTATTAAGTAAATACTTTTCAAAGTGTTGCAATTTATATAAAATTTATTTATTTTTGTAAAGAGTGTATTACTCCAATCACCATTTTTTAGAATCAGACTCCACTCGTATCCTGTTAAGAACCACGGTATGTCATAAACAATACTTAAGAGTAATAACCCAGTTTAGTTTGAGGGTACTTAAGAGACCATTGGATATTCAGTGTTTTATATATTGCTGTCTGGGAATTATTTTTATTATCCCAGAATTAGTGGATTAATATTTTAAAGTGTAATAGTTTTAATGTAAAAGCAAACAAGTGAGTTTGGAATTTGAAAGGTTAAGTAACTTGCCAGTCTTAATATATATAATATATGTTTGGTTCCTGGTCACGAGCCATATTATAATATATTCTTTAATGCCCATACCAGGGATCCATAATCGTATAATATATATATATATATATATATATATATATATATATATATATATATATATATATATATATATATATATATATAAGCATATATATATATATATATATATATATATATATATATATACATATATGTTTATATAAATACATACATATATATATATACATATATATACATATACATATATATATATATATATATATATATATATATATATATATATATATACATATATATATATATATATATATTCAACACAATTTCGTAAATCATGAAATGCAGTTAGCACTTAGGTTTTGACTTTCATTTCTTTTTAGCCTCTGTGGGCAAGATTGCATGTGTGATGGCTCCATAAATATTTAATGAAAAATGAAGCTTCAAATTCAATCTTATTTCTTGATTTAACTCTTGTTTACAGGAAATCATTTAAAGCAAGTATTTAAATTCCTTAAGTTCCTTTTACTTTATTACGTGGGTGATAGATACACTTGTCCGTTTTGTTGACTTTACTTGGGTCTCAATAAATTTGGTTTAACACTGAATAAATACAAGGTAAAACCTGAAACTGTGATTTAAAATCTCGTAAAGATCTTGATCAGATGTCTTTAATCAGCCAGACGAATTTATGCTTCTTCACGAAGAATGGACCTATTCCAACAATATTAGGCCCTTCCCTGAGAGTAAGGCCCGACCAGGTATATCGAGGGCCTTCACGGTGTTCCGATATGATAGCTGGACAACTCGATGAATCGGCCCTTGTGATCTGGTCTCACCAACCTCTGGGAGAGAGAGAAAGAGAGAGAGAGAGAGAGAGGGAGAGAGAGAGAGAGAGAGAGAGAGAGAGAGAGCTTGACGTCCTTCGTAGTGTAAACGGACAAGTGTTTCTCTTTACTCGGCTACTAATCGGTCCAGAGGAACTTCATTCCGTCCGTGGTCAGGTATGCAGCAAACGGACATTGCAACAGAGTCCGTAGTCCACCCCATTAGAGGGCGGATTTAAAACGTATGTCAAGGAAGCAGAGGCGTAATTAAGGGGGGGAGCAAGGGGGGACACGTGCCCTGGGCGCCTTGAGGTGGAGAGTATCGTTACAATAAAGTTAAAGATCTGTAACAGCTATCTATGATAGCGTAGTAACCTTTGCCTACTGTAAGTCTTGATCCAGTAGCCTAAAAATTATGCCAGTCAGAAACACTTTGGTACATAATGAAGTAATGGACTTAACCTGCCCAAGCCCCACACAGGAAGGGATATTTTATGACATAGTTTGCAGTTTCATTCATTGATTTAAAGATGCCCTTTCTATTTCAATAATCATTTGTCAAGTAATAGATGCTCTTACGTGACACACAGTTCCTTGATGTAAATTTTCAAGGATGTACTCATTGATGGGTAGGATTGTCAAAATATTGGGATTATCATTGAAAATGTGAAAGTACTTCCCTGAGGACTCAGAACACGTTTCCAGAGCATCTTTAGTTGGGGCATGCCAACTATTCACATCCACATTACGATGCCTAAGTATTTTGCAAAATCAATTACGTCATAACCTCTCCATATATTTTGTAAAATCAATTACATTATAACTTCTCCATATATACACCGAGATCTGCTGCACCTAGTACATACATACATTCATATACCAAGGCACTTCCCCCAATTTTGGGGGGTAGCCGACATCAACAAAGAAACAAAAACAAAAAGGGGACCTCTACTCTCTACGTTCCTCCCAGCCTAACAAGGGACTCAACCGAGTTCGGCTGGTACTGCTAGGGTGTCACAGCCCACCCTCCCACATTATCCACCACAGATGAAGCTTCCTAATGCTGAATCCCCTACTGCTGCTACCTCCGCGGTCATCTAAGGCATCGGAGGCAGCAGCAGAGCCTACCGGAACTGCGTCACAATCGCTCGCCATTCATTCCTATTTCTAGCACGCTCTCTTGCCTCGCTCACATCTATCCTCCTATCACCCAGAGCTTCCTTCACTCCATCCATCCACCCAAACCTTGGCCTTCCTCTCGTACTTCTCCCATCAACTCTTGCATTCATCACCTTCTTTAGCAGACAGCCATTTTCCATTCTCTCAACATGGCCAAACCACCTCAACACATTCATATCCACTCTAGCTGCTAGCTCATTTCTTACACCCGTTCTCACCCTCACCACTTCGTTCCTAACCCTATCTACTCGAGATACACCAGCCATACTCCTTAGACACTTCATCTCAAACACATTCAATTTCTGTCTCTCCATCACTTTCATTCCCCACAACTCCGATCCATACATCACAGTTGGTAAAATCGCTTTCTCATATAGAACTCTCTTTACATTCATGCCCAACCCTCTATTTTTTACCACTCCCTTAACTGCCCCCAACACTTTGCAACCTTCATTCACTCTCTGACGTACATCTGCTTCCACTCCACCATTTTCTGCAACAACAGACCCCAAGTACTTAAACTGATCCACCTCCTCAAGTAACTCTCCATTCAACATGACATTCAACCTTGCACCACCTTCCCTTCTCGTACATCTCATAACCTTACTCTTACCCACATTAACTCTCAACTTCCTTCTCTCACACACTCTTCCAAATTCTGTCACTAATCGTCCAAGCTTCTCTTCTGTGTCTGAAACCAGTACAGTATCATCTGTAAACAACAACTGATTTACCTCCCATTCATGATCATTCTCGTCTACCAGTTTTAATCCTCGTCCAAGCACTCGAGCATTCACCTCTCTCACCACTCCATCAACATACAAGTTAAACAACCACGGCGACATCACACATCCCTGTCTCAGCCCCACTCTCACCGGAAACCAATCACTCACTTCATTTCCTATCCTAACACATGCTTTACTACCTTTGTAAAAACTTTTCACTGCTTGCAACAACCTTCCACCAACTCTATATAACCTCATTATATTCCACATTGCTTCCCTATCAACTCTATCATACGCTTTCTCCAGATCCATGAACGCAACATACACCTCCTTACCTTTTGCTAAATATTTCTCGCATATCTGCCTAACTGTAAAAATCTGATTCATACCACCCTGTATTTCTAAGATTGTATTCTCTGTTTTATCCTTGATCCTATTAATCATTACTCTACCATACACTTTTCCAACTACGCTTAACAAACTAATACCTCTTAAATTACAACACTCATGCACATCTCCCTTACCCTTATATAGTGGTACAATACATGCACAAACCCAATCTACTGGTACCATTGACAACATAAAACACATATTAAGCAATCTCACCAACCATTCAAGTACAGTCACACCCCCCTCCTTCAACATCTCAGCTCTCACACCATCCATACCAGATGCTTTTCCTACTCTCGTTTCATCTAGTGCTCTCCTCACTTCCTCTATTGTAATCTCTCTCTCATTCTCATCTCCCATCACTGGCACCTCAACACCTGCAACAGCAATTATATCTGCCTCCCTATTATCCTCAACATTCAGTAAACTTTCAAAATATTCCGCCCATCTTTTCCTTGCCTCCTCTCCTTTTAACAGCCTTCCATTTCCATCTTTCACTGTCTCTTCAATTCTTGAGCCAGCCTTCCTTACTCTCTTCACTTCTTTCCAAAACTTCTTCTTATTCTCTTCATATGAAAGACCCAATCCCTGACCCCACCTCAGGTCAGTTGCCCTCTTTGCCTCACGTACCTTGCGCTTTACTTCCACATTTTTCTCTGCACCTAGTACTTCATATAATTGGTTTAATCATTTGCTTCTTTCATCAGGTATATAAGGAGCGCAAAGGAAAAAAAGTTGCCAACCCCAAGTTTAGTGGTTGAATATGCTGAATCGTCATTCCTGGGTAGCATCGAAAAGATACATAGATGGTTGAATAGCGTTGATAGTCGACCTACCCTCATCTTTGACATTCGGTTCGGGTACACTAGAAAACCATGAATTGGATGCTACGCTATGCTATGCTATAGTATGCCATCCTCTGGTCTTCCTTATTCACTGCTCACATGACCTGATATGGTTAGCTGCCTGCAAGCAAATAAAATCTCGAAAAACGATCCATTCTCATTTACTCCTCTTCATTACTATCGCATTTGTTCAGTTCTAATTATTCAGCATGCATAATATCATTCATCACAGCTTCTACATCCTTTAAGCCTAAAGTCTACATAATCATCCATAACATCTACCACCCTAATTTCATAATCACTATTAATCTCAGCATTAATAGTATTTTTCTCACCACGTTCTTTAGTCGGAACATCACTCCCATCCATGTCACTTTCAGAGGTAATTTTCTTCCATTCACAATGTTTCAACATATTAATGAATTATTTTTTTAGGTATTGTTTTAGTTTTATCAACACTTGCATATGTTTTCATTTAAACATTGCTGCGACTACTACCAATATTTAAACGATATGCCATGATTTTTCTCTTTACCATGGTACCAGAAACAGTCTTATGTTTCTTATGTTTAATGATTTCATGCTTGAATGATAGTAATGCTAATCAAGATTAGATCCTGAGAGTTTGAGACAAAAAAAAAATTGAAAAATAACGGAGATACATGAGAGACAATTAAGACAGACGGGCACTAATTGGGACAGTTGTTGGTATATGAGTGAACTACGAGAGACTAGGGCTCAGAGGGACCCATGTCTTATCCCAGTGACATCCCCAATCACTCATCAGAAAATCTCTATCACCAACACACTTGTTGAAACTGAAAGGGTTGAGTACCTACATCCAGTAGAATTGCTTTGATTACTTAAAAACAAATCTACATCTGGATGTACATTCTGTCCAATGATCCAGCAGGAAGGAAAAGTACTGTAATGCAAACAAGACTCTCAACGGGTTGAAGCATAAAAGATATCAAGAATAGATTTATCAACTAAAATAGAATACAGATCGATTATTGGGGAAATCCTTGCATGAAAAATTCTGCAGTTGTATTATGCTATGTCCTTCATTTATCAGTCATCGTTCTTTTTGGGTATGGCTACGAGCATCATGTTGTCAATATCAGTCCGTGTAGGTGTTGCTTTAGCAAGTATTTATGGGGGCTATTTCTCTTAAGCCTAGAGCTAAGAGGAAAAGAGGGTGTTAGGCAAGAAGCAATCTCCGTCCTACCAAACGTCAGATAAGCGATGTACCACAAGTGCTAATATTGGCTGAGTGTACCAAGTGTTTACAGTTGTCTGCTTCAATGTGGTAACTTTGGCGGCAATTGTCATCGATGACAATTAGTCCATGTTGGTATCTAATCAAAGATAATTAGGGGAGGCCTGGTGAGCACCCTTACAAAAAACAAGTCAGCACTTTCCACCTGATCAGTGTGCCAGTTATTTATCTTGGTAAAATTCTTTTACGAGAAGCATTCTACGGGTTTGCATCCCTATTTCAGAAGGTTCTGATATTGTTATTGGATTACTATTGATCATTATATATTTCTTTATACATTCTTGTTATTTGTCTAATTATTAGCAGGTTGTCTGTATCTTTGTTTATACACATTGATTGCTTGTTCATCCTTTACTATTTTGTTATTAGACGATCATCTTCCTTTATGCAGTGAAATTAGTAAAGAATTTCTTATGCATTTATCAACATTATTACACACCCAGCAGAGATGTTAACATTGAAATTACCCAACTCCTAACAACACTTTTCGTCCATTTCTGAAATACACATTAAGTTTTACAAGAACCTGCATCTGGCAATATGGCCTGGCAATCTTCAACAACAATAGCAATAAAAAAAAGTTAAGGTTAATGGCTTATTGAAAGTATGTATAATTGTATACCATGAATCAGAAATACGACATGGATTTGAGTTTAAACTGGGTGGAGAGAAGAAGTTATATGCTGGAAATTCAAGTACTGTCTACGGTTTGTTAAAGATCTTATTCTTCTAATGAAGACATAGGTTCAGAAGGGTTACAATGCTTTTTATTCTATATTAAGCATGATTTTAGTTTTTGGAGGTAAATGTCTGCATAGACAAGGCCTAATCAGTCAAATAAGATCGTCTCATAGGGGACTCGGCCTAGCCTATTCGAATGTCTAAGTTTGGACTAAGGTAACAAATCCATGTTTATACATGCATTCAATCAGCTCCTTTATTTTCCTTTTCCATTGTAAGTACATTAAAACAAATTCTATTCAGGACAGTCCTTCCTTAAATGTTATTACATTTAACTCTGACCATACGTTTCCTGTTTGGCAACAGCATTGCTTTCAAGCCACGGCAAACAAGAAGACATCTAACACATGGCATATTAACACCATCTATGTGTTCTGACATTTACTAATGTAGATGAATGCTAATAGGGATTTCTGTTATGTATTATAATAATGTACTATATTATTTCAAGTGTTGCAGGTATTGCGCAACATTGCATCATATTGCATGAATAAGACATGTTATGCTTTATACATAAGAGTAATGATTTGTTTTGGTATTAGGATTCAAACATTTGTTGGTTACCTCAAAGATAGAATGTGATTCTTTATGATTTGTACTGGAGTAGGATTTAAGTCTTTTCAGAGCGATGCTCTTTTGTTTAGCAATGTTTTGGTTTGTCAGATTGTGTAAGACGCTCCATATACACTTGGGAGTCAGCTGTCACAGAGTAAAGAGTACAATGTAGTCTTTTATACATTAAATGTATTTTTAAGAATACCAACGTATTATTACCCATCAAGCCCACATCGACGACATCAGATGGGATCAGCTGAGAAATAATTACTAACGATTGTTCATCTATGTTCCAGGTAATTATTATGGTTAATAGAACTTCCTACCAAAGTACCAAATCGAACATTGGCGACGAGGATGGGATCAGCTGAGAAATAATTACTAACGATTGTTCATCTATGTTCCAGGTAATTATTATGGTTAATAGAACTTGCTACCAAAGTACCAAATCGAACATTGGCGACGTTTTGGACGACAGACAAGCAGGGAGAAGCATTGGACCCTATGCACAAGGACGGCCAGCACAAGAGAAGGTCTATGTACATCAGGGGACAAGAGTAAAATCGCCCAATGAAGATTTTACCAGCAGCAGAATAGGAATTTCATCAAATACACAAAAGGGTGAAATTTAAAGTTAGGTAGGTAGGAAGTACACTTGTGACTGCAGAACAGTAGCTTAACCTACCACAGTTATTAAGGTAAGCAAACAAAATGCCTTTTAACATCGAGCACCCAGAAGGTTTCAGCATCACTGCTGAGCCTAATTCTGTTGCAACACGATGGCAACAGTGGTGTGAGGAATTTAAGATTTATTTAGAAGCATTAGGGAACATGAAGGATGCCCAAAATAAGGCATTATTACTTCATACAGCAGGTAGGGAAGTTCGGGAAGTGTTTAAGACTTTGCAGCCTACAGATGACACAAGTGAAGCTGCAATTAAGGCTCTTGCCACATATTTTGCTCCTCAGGTCAATAAATGTTTTGAAAGATACCAGTTTTCAGCGCAGGCTTATCAGAAAGAAAATGAAAGTTTAGATGCATTTGTGACTAGACTAAAGAATTTAGCTGTTTCATGTGAATTTCTAGAGTTAGAGAATGTTATCATAGATCAAGTAATTGCACATTGCACATCAGAAGAGCTAAGAAAGAAATTATTGCAAGATAAAGATTTAACATTAGAAAAGGTATTGATAACAGGCAGAGCTTTAGAAACATCAAATAGGCAAAGTAACATAATAGGTAGTTCTACAAGCAATAGAATGGAAAATTCTAAAATTAATACAGTAGGTTCTAAGTGGAAAACCAATGAGAATCAGAGAAGGAATATGTCAAAGCCTAGTCATAGAAAAGTGCCTAACACTAATGTTCATAAATATCAGAATCAGGCTTATACACAGAAACAACAGGAAAAACTCAAGTGTTTTAGGTGTGGTAAAACTGATCATCTTGCATACGAAGCAAAGAAATGCCCTGCTACTGGACAGACATGCCAGAATTGCAGAAAGCTGGGTCATTTTGCAACTGCTTGTAGATTCCCTAAACAGTACGCAAAGAAAATTAATGCTACAGTTGATACTATGGGTCAAGAGAATAATGAGGAAAATGTTCATGATAATCAGGTTAGTTCAGGAACTGATTTTGCGTTTCGCATAAACTCAGTCAACAAAGGTGCAAAGAAACATATCATGGTAGAAGTAATCATAAATGGTAAACCAATTTTGATTCAAGTTGACACAGCAGCCGATGTATCAATTATGTCTGAGAAAATGGCTAAAAGCATTCCTAATTTGTTATTAGAAGGTACAAATAGAGTTTTGAAAAGTTATAATGGTTTTGATATTCAGGTAATAGGTGCTTCGAACGTAGAAGTACAGTACAAAGAACAGAAATTAGAGAGAATGCCATTAACAGTAGTAAAAGGTAATGGACAAACTTTGCTAGGTTTAGATTGGCTACAGTATTTGAAGTTAGATTGGCCTAGTATTTTGAAGGTTGCAGGTAGACAAGATGAAAACAAACATGAAATATCTATGGATAACATCATATCAGAGTTTCAAGACGTATTTGAAGATGAAATAGGTACAGTAAAGAACGCAAAGGCAATTTTAGTTTTGAAACCTGACAGTTCTCCTAGATTTTTTGCTCCGAGACCAGTACCGTATGCATTGAAAAGTGCAGTTGAAACAGAAATCAGGAGATTAGAAAGTGAAGGTTCTTGGGAAAAGGTTACATATTCAGATTGGGCTACACCATTAGTTCCTATTGTGAAGGAAAGTGGACAGGTTAGGTTATGTGGAGATTACAAAGTAACGTTAAATCCACAACTGCAAGTAGCTCAACATCCCTTACCAAATCCGAAAGACATGTTTGCAACTATGTCAGGATGCAGTGTTTTTTCTAAATTAGATTTAAGACAAGCATTTCAACAGCTTCCCATGGATGAAACTTCACAAGAATTATGTACAGTAAATACATCCTTAGGTTTGTTTAGGCCAAAGAGATTACCTTATGGAGTTGCAAGTAGTCCAGCTATATGGCAACAAACTATGGATAAGATTTTTTCAGGAATGCAAGGAGTATTCATTTTTATAGATGATATTTTAATTGCGGGTAAAGACACAAGAGAACACAGAGAAAGATTGCGAACAGTTCTGAAGAAATTGAAGGAACATAATATTAGAGTAAATAAGAACAAATGTATTTTAGAAGTTGATTCAGTGGAATACTTAGGTTTTGTAATAAATGGCAAGGGTATTCACAAAACTAAAGAGAAGATTAAAGCTGTACAATCAACAAAAGTGCCAGAAAATGTTAAGGAATTACAATCATTTCTAGGTTTAGTAACATTTTATGGGAATTTCATTCAGAATTTGTCTACAATTGCACATCCATTGTATAATCTGTTGAATAAGGGTGTAGAATGGAAGTGGACAAAAGAGTGTCAGGAATCTTTTGAAAGAATCAAGCAGGAAATAACATCACCTACATTCTTAGTACATTATCAAATGGATTTACCAGTTAAATTAGTATGTGATGCATCAAACATAGGTTTAGGTGCAGTATTATCTCATGTAATGCCAGATGGAACAGAAAAACCAATTGAATTCACTTATAGAGTATTGAACAAGGCAGAAAGGAATTACTCTCAAATAGAAAAGGAAGGTTTAGCATTAGTTTATGGAGTTAAAAAATTCCATATGTATCTTTATGGTAGGAAAAAGTTCACACTTGTTACAGATCATAAACCTTTATTAGCAATATTGGGTCCAAAAGCAAGTTTACCTACGTTGGTAGCTGCAAGACTACAACGTTGGGCAGTTACGTTAGCAGCGTACCACTATGATATAGAATACCGTCCAACATCAAATATGGGTAATGCAGATGCTTTATCCAGATTACCCGTAGACAAAGCTCCAGAAGAGTATGATGACAGTGTTCTGTTAATTTCTGTATATGATGTACCAATAACTGCGAAAGATGTAGCACACAGTACCAAGCAAGACCCAGTACTTAGTAAGGTTTTGGAGAGTTTAATGACAGGTAGGGACGTATGTGGAAAGGAGGAAAATTGTAAACCATATAAGGATATATGGTATGAACTGAGTGTGACACAAGGAATAGTGATGAGAGGTTCCAGGGTAGTTATTCCTAATTCACTGAGAAATAAGGTTTTGTCTGAAATACATGCTGATTACCAAGGTATTGTACGATCAAAGTCAATTGCGAGAACTTTTGTATGGTGGCCAGGTGTAGATAAAGATGTGGAATGTTATATAAAGAATTGTATGAATTGTGTTATGCAACAGAACAATCCTCAATTTGCTAGAATGCACCCGTGGGAGTTACCCAGGTATCCATGGCAAAGAGTGCATATAGATTTTGCAGGTCCTTTTTTGAGTTGTTTGTTTTTGATAGTAGTAGATGCTTATAGTAAGTGGCCAGAAATTATCCCAATGAAGACAACAACGTCTTACGCCACAATAAAAGAGTTGATGCAAATGTTTTCAACGCATGGTATTCCAGAAAGAATTGTTACAGATAATGGTCCACAATTTACCTCTCAAGAGTTTAAAGAATTTTGTAATGTCAATGGTATAAAGCATACATTTTCAGCTACATATCATCCATCTACTAATGGAGAGGCTGAAAGATTTGTTCAAACGTTTAAACACAATATGAAGTGTAGAAAAGCAAATTCAGGTAATATATTTTTGCATGTGTCAAAATTTTTATTGTCTTATAGAACAACGCCGCACAGCACAACAGGCGTGGCACCCTCAAATTTGTTGATGGGGAGGAGGATAAGGTGTAAGTTAGATTTGTTGTATCCAAGTTTGCAAAGTGATTTAGAAGATAAAGGGTATAAACAAGTAGCAAAGCTTCCTAATGTAAGACATTTTTTACCTTTGTCTGATGTCATGGTAAGATCGTACAACACTCCAGAGAAGTGGGTACCAGGAGAGATTGTAAGAGAGATAGGAAATTTACATTATGATGTTCGTGTTGGTGATAATGTTGTAAAACGTCATGTTGATCAATTACAGCCGTTAAACAAAAAGACAGTAGAGCATGTGAATGTTAGAGATGAGAAACTTAAAGAAGTAGTTAGATCAAATGAGTCAAGTATTAACCAAGATGGTCCAACATCCAATGTAGATTCAGAACCAATTCATGTACCAGTACAAGATGAGGTTAAAGTGCTTCCTAATAGGATTAACAGAGGAAAGCCCCCTGAGAGATTAGATTTATGAATATTTTTACAATGTCAAGTTAAGGGGGAGGAGACTGTTATGTATTATAATAATGTACTATATTATTTCAAGTGTTGCAGGTATTGCGCAACATTGCATCATATTGCATGAATAAGACATGTTATGCTTTATACATAAGAGTAATGATTTGTTTTGGTATTAGGATTCAAACATTTGTTGGTTACCTCAAAGATAGAATGTGATTCTTTATGATTTGTACTGGAGTAGGATTTAAGTCTTTTCAGAGCAATGCTCTTTTGTTTAGCAATGTTTTGGTTTGTCAGATTGTGTAAGACGCTCCATATACACTTGGGAGTCAGCTGTCACAGAGTAAAGAGTACAATGTAGTCTTTTATACATTAAATGTATTTTTAAGAATACCAACGTATTATTACCCATCAAGCCCACATCGACGACATCAGATGGGATCAGCTGAGAAATAATTACTAACGATTGTTCATCTATGTTCCAGGCAATTATTATGGTTAATAGAACTTCCTACCAAAGTACCAAACCATCTATGTGTTCTGACATTTACTAATGTAGATGAATGCTAATAGGGATTTCACTTTATTGTCCTTGGTGACTAATGCCAAAGTTGGTATGGATTCAACGTTGGCATCAGGTGTTATTGGCTTCAAGTTTCACTGTCAGCAATGTGGCATTCCATATTCCACTTCCTTCATTTTCATAACGAAGATTCTTGGTAAGCACTACATTTTAGTTTACCAATAATAACAAATCCTCAGAGATAGAATCAATGTGTACAGATATTTCTTAGTGAGCTCAGACAAATCCATAATCAAAATATCACAAATATGCTCGTGCACACTCAGTTGCCTTGTTATGATCCCTACCATAGGAAAAGATGTTAGTGACAGCGTTTGTCTGGTCTTTCTTGATAACTGATATGAATTTTCTTTACATAGTAGGAGCATCAGGTATGGAAAAGAAAATTAAGCACACAAAGAAAGCACAAAATAATGAAGAATGGGCTAAATTTATAATGTAGATTGGTTCAGAGCCGAAACTGGTCATGAGGATAATGAACATTTAGAAAGTACAAAGCTCAACATCTGTGAAATTGACATTTTTCCTCCAAAAGAATTTTCAATATTATCATCCGTTACCATTACATAATTACGAATAAGCAAATTAAAGTTGGTGCCATGAATAAAAGTCAAAATGTTTTTATAATTGCTTTCTCATTTATTTCCTAATGATCTAAATTATATGCACTAATTTTAGTTCTTTACTGATATTACATAAGATGACAGTAGTGGAAATTCATAAACATAAACGTTGTTTGAACCCTGCAGAAAAAAAGATATATACTTTTCTCTACTTTTTGAATATGTGCCTGACCGTATATAGTTCCATACCTACAAATAATTCCCTATATTTGATGATTACAGTATAATTCAAACCCAGTTTCAAGAAATCGAAGAGACTAAACTTCATGGAGCTGTAATCATTTAGTTTAATCCTTGAATTTGTGGTTATTTTTTATGTATTCCATTTTGTTAATGAGCTAATGACATTTTGTCATTTGTTACTCTTCATCTGCTTCAGTTTGCCTTACACGTCGAAGAATAATAGGAACTATATTATACGATCCATTTTCATCCAGCTTTAGTTTGGCTTGCGCATATACTTCATAGTTGTTATCTGAATCAAGTTCTATAGATTGGCGGTGCTGAATTAGTCCACGTTTTCTCTCTTGTTCATTTTGACGTATCATGCTTGTATGTAAAGGTTGGGAGTTCTGCTGCTGATAATACCTTCTCAGTTGTTCGCTCCCGTAATTCTGTTGTGCTGCTTGTACAATGATAGCTCCTCTATTGTTCATTTGAGGCTGATTTTGGTTTTTGTCGCCATATTGGAGTTGGTCATGGGCCCTACTGTCGTGCTGCTGCTGATTAGCAAATTGTTGTTTTTGTAAATGCTCTTGTTCTACTCTGTTCTTCTGTTCCTGATGGGTTTGGCTGGTGATAACCTGGCATTGTTGATGGTTATTTTGATAGCTCTGTGCTTTGCCACGATAATTCACTTGCAACGGCTCTTTTTTTAATTGTAATTGCTGGTCACTGTTGTGGTATTTTTCTTGCTGCCTAGTATCTAACCTAGGCCAATTTTGGACCAATGATGTCTGTTGTCCTTGATATAAGTCCTGTAACTTTTCTTCATAACTATGCCGATGCTCTGGTTGACGAATTTGTTGACTATTTGTGGGGCTTCTCTGATTTCTGTAATCTTGTTGTTGATTTCCAGGATCTTGTTTTATATATTTGTGTTGGCTGTGTGACTGATTATTTTGTTGTCTTTCAGAGGAGTTTGGTTGATTTCTTAGCTGCAGTTTCTGATTTTGGTCCTGTTGATCATATTGGTTTCTGGACTGTTGTTGTAATATTTGCTGTCTGTATTGGTTTTGCTGACTTATGCGTAGTTCTTGTCTTTGAGATGAATCAGGGCGTTGTTTGTTAGTAGAAATCGGTTTCTCTAGATTATGTAGGTTTCGTTGTCCAGAGTTATAAGCCAGCACAATCAAACTTCCAGTATCAGCTGGCTCCTGAAATCCGACTTGCTTGTCCACAGTTGCTTGGAATCCATCATCAGGGTGAGCCATGTAAGTAACGACCCTGAGCGAACCATCGGGATCCAGTACTGAGTATCTTCCATGCACAATGCCATCTTCTTCTCTGCGTTCAATCTGACTCTTCTTATCACCAGTTGAAGCTGCATTGACCTCATATGCCCACTGGTACGGGGCATTCTAAAGAAAAGACACATAACTGTAAATTCTGCTTTATGTTATCCAATAAAATATGTTAAACGAAAGCAAATCCAGCCCCTTACGAAGAATTTAGCAGGTGGCAGCAGGAATGACAATACTTTGATATATGCACGTTAATCTTAAAAATCAATTAGAAATATATAAAATTATAAATTATCAATAAAAAGATAGAAATAAAGTAATTAAAGAAAATTTGGTGAGGAAAACATAAAAATGAAACATAGGCTCAGAGTGGAAATCGATAAAAGATTACCCGAGAGATATTGCTTTAGCATTTGGATAAATAAAAATATAAAAGGGCAGTTAGTAGCTAAACAAAAAATATTTACCGTTTCCTTCGATATCTGAATATAATATTTAAACAGATGTGAAGAAATTATTTAGAGATCGTAGTTGTAGTAAATTCTGTGAGAATAAAGCTGTACATTTGACATAAGATTAGAGGACTTGAAATTCTCACTTAATAACTACATTTTTCCGAAGTTCAATTCTATGTAGCACCTGTATTTTATATTCCTGTGAGATAACAAAGAGCTGGAGCTGGGGGGAGTGTGACTGCTCCCCGCACTCTAGTTTTGGGGTGTCTGAATGTGCGTGGATGTAGTACGATAGAGAGTGAAAGATGTGAGATTGGAATTATGTTTAGGAATAGAAGGATGGATATATTGGCTTTGAGTGAGACAAAGATATGAGTAAAAGGGAAGGGTGAAGTGATGTTTGGTGAAGTAACTAGTAGAGTATCTGAAATTGAAAGGGAAAGAGCAAGAGGGGGTGTGGCTTTATTGCTAAGTGAATGGATGGCAGTTAAAGTAGTGGAATGGAAGGAGATATCATCTAGGTTAATGTGGGTAAGGGTTAGGTTGGGTAAGGAATGTTGGGCTTTTGTTAGTGCATATAGGCCAGGTTGTGAGAAAGGTGAAAAAGAGTGGAATAAATTCTGGAATGACTTAACTAGGTGTGTAGAAGGACTGGGTAGAAGGAATTATGTAGTTGTCATGGGTGACTTAAATGCTAGAGTGGGCACTGGAGAGGTAGAAGGTGTCATTGGGAAGTATGACGTACCAGGTGAAAATGAGAGTGGCGAGAGACTGGTGGATATGTGTGTTGAGCAAGAGATGGTTATAAGTACTAGTTTTTTCAAAAAGAAAGATAACAAGTATACATGGGTAAGAGTGGCAAATGGAAGAATGATAGTAAGGACATTAATGGATTATGTGGAAGATTGAATGACGAGCCCATGTTTAGGGGTATGGCTAACGGTATGCCTGATCATTTTTGGAGGAAGGAATATTAGGTGTAGCAAAAGATTGGGGGAATAGAGTGGGGGTATGTAAAAGGGAGGTAGTGAAAGCTGAAGAGTTAATAAAACCTAAGGTAAAAAGTGAATATCAAGAAAGGTTGGAAATGGCATATGACATACTGAAAGTGAGAGAAACTAATAATTTAGAGGAAGAGTGGAAGTTAGTAAAAGAAAATTTTATTGGGATTGCAAGTGATGTGTGTGACAAGAGGATTGTTGGAGGCAGCTTGAGGAAGGGTAGTGAATGGTGAAATGAAGGAGTGAAGATAAGAGTGGAAGAGAAAAAGAGGGCATTTGAAGGATAACCTATTGCAGAATAATAGTTTAGAGAGGTATGAAACATATAGAGAGAAAAAATGTGCAAGTAAAACGTAAGGTAGCTGAACCAAAGATGGCGGCTGACTGGAGGTGGGGTCAGGGATTGGGTCGCTCATATGAAGAGAATAGGAAGAAGTTTTGGAAAGAAGGGAAGAGAGTAAGGAAGGGTGGTTCGAGAATTGAAGAGAGAGTTAAAGATGGAAATGTAAGGTTGTCAAACTGAGAGGAGGCAAAGAAAAGGTGGGCGGAATATTTTGAAAGTTTACTGAATGTTGAGGATAATAGAGAGGCAGATATAATTTTTTCTGCAGGTGTTGAGGTGCCAGTAATGAGAGATGAGAATGAGAGAGATATTACAAGAGAGGAAGTGAAGAGAGAACTAGATGAAACGATAGTAGGAAAAGCAGCTGGTATGGATGGTGTGAGAACTGAGATGTTAAAGTTAGGGGGTGTGGCTGTAATTGAATGGTTGGTGAGATTGTTTAATATGTGTTTTATGTTGTCAATGGTACCGGTAACTGGGTGTGTGCATATATTGTATCATGTGCATGAGTGTTGTAATTCAAGAGGTATTAGTTTGTTGAGTGTGGTCGAAAAAGTGTATGGTAGAGTATTAATTAATAGGATTAAGGAAAAAACAGATAAAGCAGTTTTAGAAGTACCAGGTGGTTTTGGAAGAGGTAGGGGATGTATGAATCAGATTTTTACTGTTAAGCAGATATGTGAGAAATATTTAGCAAAAGGAAATGAGGTGTATGTTGCGTTTATGGATCTGGATCTGGAGAAAGCTTATGATAGGGAAGCTATGTGGAATGAGATGAAGTTACATGGAATTAGTGGAAGGTTGTTGCAAGCAGTGAAATGTTTCTACTAATGTAGTAAAGCATGTGTTGGGATAAGAAATGAAGTGAGCAAGTGGTTTCCAGCGGGAGTGGAACTGAGACAGGGTTGTGTAATGTCGCCATGGTTGTTCAACTTTCTTGTTGATAGAGTGGTGAGAGAGGTGAATTCTCGAGTGCTTGTTCGAGGATTGAAATTTATAGACGAGAGTGATCATGAATGGGAGGTAAATCAGTTGTTGTTTGCGGGTGATACTGTACTAGTTGCAGACTCAGAAGAAAAGCTTGGTCGATTAGTGACAGAGTTTGAAAGGGTATGTGAGAGAAGGAAGTTGAAAGTTTATGTGCCTAAGAGTAAGGTTATGAGATGCACGAGAACGGAGGGTAGTGTGAGGTTGAATGTCATGTTGAATGGAGAGTTACTTGAGGAAGTAGATTAGTTTAAGTACTTGGGGTCTGTTGTTGTAGCAAATGGTGTAGTGGAAGCAGATGTACGTCAGAGAGTGAATGAAGGATGCAAAGTGTTGGGGACAGTGAAGGGAGTGGTAAAGAATAGAGGGTTAGACATGAATGTAAAGAGAATTCTGTATGAGAAAGTGATTGTACCAACTGTGATGTATGAATCAGAGTTGTGGGGAATGAAAGTGATGGAGAGAAAGAAATTTAATGTGTTTGAGATGAAGTGTCTGAGGAGTATGGCTGGTGTATCTCGATTAGATAGAGCTAGGAACGAAGTAGTGAGGGTGAGAACGGGTGATGTGAATGTGTTGAGGTGGTTTGGTCATGATGAGAGAATGGAAAGTGGCTGTCTGCTAAAGGTGATGAACACAAGAGTTGATGGGAGAAGTTCAAGAGGTAGGCCAAGGTTGTGGCGGATAGATGGAGTGAAAAGAGCTCTGGGTGATAGGAAGATAGATGTGAGAGAGGCAAGAGAGCCTGGTAGTAATAGGAATGAATGGCGAGCGATTGTAACGCAGTTCCGGTAGGTCCTGCTGTTTCCTCAGGTTGCCTTCGTGATAAAAGAGGTAGCAGCAGTAGGTGATGATTCAGAGTATGAAACTTCATCTGTGATGGATAACGGTGTGGAGGATTTATTTTTGTTTTATTTTTATTTTTTTTCAAATCCTGAGCGAGAGAGAGAGAGAGAGAGAGAGAGAGAGAGAGAAAGAGAGAAAGAGAGAGAGAGAGAGAGAGAGAGAGAGTGTATCGATTGTTTGTTGTGAGAAAGACTGTTGGTTTAAATGAGATTGTTTGTTTATGTTTTTAGCTAGGTTACGACAGTGGTGAATGTTTAGAAGAGAATGCTTTTTTTGATTGACTGCGTCCTGAGGCAGTTGTGTGAACGCTGGATTTATATATTTTTCTTACCAGCGTTGGAAGTGATTATTTATTTTAAAAGTAAGTACAGTTTTGTTTATATTTGCTTGTCGTGATTGTGAATGATAGGAACAATTTATTATTTATCTTTGATTATAGTGCGATAGTTTAGTTAGCTAGGAGTTTTCATAAGTGTTTTTCTTTTTTTTATTTTGGCAGGCCGTGATTCCTCCTTTGGAGAGGTTCTCTTTGAATGTAAAAATGTTTGTTGACGACTTGGCCTGTAACAGAACTTGATAAGACTGCTCAGATTGATTTTCTTGTTGACGACCTGGACCGAATGAACTTCCGATTGCTGTTTTGAGGATTACGTATGATGATGATGATGATGATGATCTTGACAGCCGTGACCCCAAGGAGTTAAGGCCGTTATGGCAAACCAAGACACTTTGCTGTTTATCATATAGTAGTGTTGTGCCAAATAAAGACTTGTATAGACGAAGGTGTCCACTCAGAGACTGATGCAATATTTACGGTTATATTTGCGGTTAAAGTGAATTTTAGTTTTAAGTTTTGCATTTTTCATGGGTTATTTGAATGTTTTCCATTTACAGTAGGTTAAGATTGTTGTACTAAGTTGTGATTATTTTTTGTTATGAAATAGGATTGGTGATTTTTAGAATTAAGTGATTGTTTTGGTATTAAGAAATATAGTTTTAAGGTTATGTTCTGTTTATTTTGTCCTTTTGTCTAAGAGTCTGGTTTTAGATTACGTAAGGGGAAAGTTTGTTTTGTTGAGACTATTGTCGGTAGGTGTGATTCAGGGTGTGGGGGTTGTTTTTGCAATATCCCGCCACAACGGGAGAGTGTGGGCTGTTGCATCCCACCAGTACCAGCCAAACTCGGCTGAATCCCTCGTCAGGCTGGGAGGAGCGGAGAGTGGAAATGTCCCCGTTTGTTCATTCGTTTAATGTCGGTTACCCCCCAAAATTGGGGGAATTGCCTTGGTAAATAGATAGAACTACTGCTTTCTAGTCATCTAATATATTCTAAGGTTTTTCCCTAAGATATCTCAGATGGTGTTGGTGAAAAATTATTATATTCTGTACATTGAAAAAAAGGCTCCTATTCGTAAGGAAGAAAACAGGAAAAATGAATTTATTAATAGTGAGCATTCTTAGAAATTGTGGAAAATCTAAATAGAACTAATATTGCCCCTTTTCAGAAAAGTGTAACGCTATTAAAGTTTCCGTACATTTATTAACATTCAGTATATAATGTGTAAAGATATGCGAAATTGGAAACGAAGAAAAGTGCTGAAAATATGTTGTGAAATTCACAGCAAACTTCAAATTTTTGCTATTTTCCTTTTCTCTTTCAAGATGATCGAATAAAGCTCAATAAATATCGCAACGGGTCACAAATACATAATAAACGCTGGTTGCAAATACACTTTTACTCCTGAACAGTCGGTTTTTCACCTACATTCTAATTTATGTTTCATTTCTGTATAAAATCTTTTTTTAACTTTCAACACCTTGTCTTCCTCATCATATATCCCAACAACCTTCACATTACTTGTCTGCAAATTCTATACATATAAATTTATGTTACGAACAACGTTTTCCTTTACTTAGATATTTCTCAAATGATCCTTTAGTAACATGTATTTCCTATACACACCCTGTTTCGGTATGAAGTTATGCCGTTGTTCATCCTAATTTACGATGTAATATGAATAACTTTCTCAGTTGGAATGTTTAATGCACCTATATTCGTTGATTTTTGCGGACATTCATTCACAGCAATTCCTCGAGAGATATTTCTCATTATTATTATTATTATTATTATTATTATTATTATTATTATTATTATTATTATTATTATTATTATTATCATTATTATTATTATTATTATTATTACCTGGGCTACTGTACAACCCTAGTTGGAAAAGTAGGATGCTACAGGGCCTGGAGCTCCAACATGGAAAATAGAACAATAAAGAAAAGAAATAAATAAACTATATATGAGAAGCAATAGTAAAAATATAAAATGTCTTAAGATCAGCAGCAACGTTAAAATAGATATATTTTATATAAACAAGGAAGAGAGAAGCATCTCAATTTGTTCAACATAAAAGCATTCGCTGCAAGTTTCAACCTCTGAAGTTCCACCGATTTAATTGTTTGATTAGGAATATCATTCCACAATCTAGTCATAGCTGGGATATAACTTATGAAATCTTCTGTAGCTTTGGGCGTTTTGGTGGAGAAGGCAAGACTGTTAGAAATAATTGCATACATAATACCACATAAAGCACAAAGTTATATATATATATATATATATATATATATATATATATATATATATATACATATATATATAAATGTATATATATACATATATATACACATGTATATATATATATATATATATATATATATGTGTGTGTGTGTATATGTATATATGCATTTATAAATAACCATATATATATATATATATATATATACATATATATATATATATATATATATATATATATATATATAGATAGATATATATATATATATATATATATATATATATATATATATATATATATGTGTGTGTGTGTGTGTGTGTCTGTATGTATGTATAATCATATGTCTATATACAAATATATGTGTGTATATATTATTGCAAGCTAAGCTATAACCCTAATTGAAAAGCAAGATGCTATAAGCCCAAGGGCTCCAACAGAAAAAGATAGCCCAGAGAGGAAAGGAAACAAAGAAATAAACAAACTACAAGAAAAGTAATAAACAATCAAAATAAAAATTTTTAAGAAGAGTAAGAACATTGAATTCGATCTTTTATGTATAAACTATAAAAACTTTTTTTTAAAATATAAGAGGAAGAGAAATAAAATAGAACAGCGTGCCAGAACTCTAATCTAAGACAGTGGAAGGCCTTGGTACAGAGGCTATGGCACTAGAGAACAATGGTTTGATTTTGGAGTGTCCTTCTCTTAGAAGAACTGGTTACCATAGTTAAAGAGTCTCCTCTGCCCTTACCAAGTGTAAAGTAGCTACTAGACAGTTACAGTACAGTAGTTGACCACTTAAGTGAAGAAGAATTGTTTGGTAATCTCAGTGTGTCAGGTGTATGAGAACAGAGGAGAATGTGGAAAGTATAGGCCAGACTATTTAGTGTATGTGTAGGCAAGGACAAAATGAGCCATAACCAGAGAGAAGGATCCAATGGAATACTGTCTGGCTAGTCAAAGGACCCAATAAGTCTTCAGCAGTAGTATCTCAACGGGTTGCTGGTACCCTGGCCCACCATATATATATATATATATATATATATATATATATATATAT
>NC_090752.1:21692636-21705136 GCF_036898095.1 Palaemon carinicauda
GTGCTGATTCCAGAATAAATGCTGTTAAATTATTGTTCATTTCTTCTCTATATCCTTCCATTTTGTCATGTAGCTCCGAGTATCTATTTTGTATTGCTAAACTGAAATCATCATACTTTTCTCTTATTACAGGGATGTTTATTTTCTTTCTTAAAATTAGTCTTTTTTCCTTAAGACCTAGACAAATATCACAATTCTATGGTCTCTTGACATAAATTTGTTTAACACTGTTACATCTTTAATTAAATCAACTTTTTCACTGAGAATTAAATCTATTTCGTTTTTCTTTTCTAGATTTGGGCTTCTCTATGTCCCTTTTCTATTATAAAAAAAAGGTATTCATGATTATTAGATTGCTTTTTCAACATATTTTACAAGCATATCTCCTATATTGCTTCTTTTGTCAACTCCAAACTTCCCTACAGCTGATTCCCGTGTCTTCTTTTGACCTACTTTACATAGAAATCACCCAAAATAAAGGCAAATAGAGTTTAATACTTTTTTATATCACCAGCTCTTCAAAAACAAAATGTTTCTCTTTCTCCCTCATTATTGGATGTTGTTGGTGCATACATTTGAATGATCTTCATTTTATACTTTTTATTTAGCTTGATAATCAATCCTGGAATTCTATCACTGATACTATAAAATTATTCTATGTTAACTGCACGATTTTTATCCATAAGAAAATCCGCTCTATTTTCTTTGTTTTTTTCATATCCTCTGAAGCAAAAGATATGACCCTCTTTTAACTCTATATAAGATTCTCAAGTTAATTCAATCCTATTGTATCCTAATTTATTTATTTCAGCTCTTCAAGTAACACAGCAAAACCTTCTTCCCTAGACAGCATCCTGACATTGTACGCTGAGAGGTTCAGTTCCAAAGGTGGCCATTATCATTCCACACACACGCAAACAAACATACCTACACACAAACACACGCACACACACACACACACACACACACACACATATATATATATATATATATATATATATATATATATATATATATACATGTATATATATATACATTATGTATATGTATATATATATATATATATATATATATATATATATATATGCCAATTGTAAACCTTGATTTTTATGACCATTGCAGTATTATTATGTCTATGAAGTTTTCTGTTTGTGAGGTTTGCATCTTCATACTTTATCACTATAGTTTAAAACCAAAGACAAATAACATAATTATCGATTAAAACATTAAATATTTGTCTTCCATAAACTAGAATTTGACGAAATTAAAAGGATAAACGCCGTTAAAAATTTAAAGATAAAATTGTAACTGAAAAAGAAATGATAGATATAAATCGTAACTAAAAGCATAGTAGGCTTAGAAAACTGATAGCCCTGAAATATAATAACCTTAGAAAACTGATATCCTTAATTTGATCGATATCGGGAATGAGTTTATACCAAAGAATCAATATAGTTAGTATGATTTTGGTAAATGCATCAAAGAGGCCTGCCGGTATTTTAGGATAATCATTGTATATGAATTGTAATTGGATGGTTTTGTGATTGTTACTGTCACCTATCAGATGCAAGGAAATTGCATTTAAAAGTGTTTGCTCGTAAAAAAAAAAAAAAAAAAAAATCTGGAGGACGCCCCCCAGACCCCCTGTCGTCAGTGACTTCTCAAACCTTAGCCGCCACCCACTCCCCACCCAATAAGACACTTCTACGCCCCTGCAGATGGAAGCTACCAACCACAGGGAATGCCTCAGTCTCCCCACATTTGGTCTGTATTACAGTTCTTTCCAACTCATGCATCATTCTCACTAACCATACTATCTTCTCCGGAACTCCTCTGTTTCTCAAACCGATAAATAAACTAACCTTCTGGGTACACTATCTTTCACTATTTCAAGATCCACAAAATATATGTAAACTTTCCTGTTTCCTTCTAGATACTTCTCTTGGACTGGTCTTACTATAAAAATTGTATCTACTGTGCTCTTTCCTTTCATAAACCCAAGCTGCTGGTTATGTTTATCTATCAACTTTATCAACCTTTACTATTTTTACTAGTGTCTTAGATAAAGGCTCCAAAATCTTTATTCCTCTGTAGTTCCCATAGTTTATTGGGTCTCCTTTTTGTTCATATAATTTAAACATCCAACTATCTTCCCAGTCCCTTGGCATGTCTTCTACGTCCACATCTTTTCGAATAGTGTGCCTCCTGAAAGCAATTTATCCATTTACCTCTTGTGTTCTGGCGTTCATTATTTTGATCATCATCAACCCTTTTCTGCTTATACTGCAGAATAGAATAACTTATTTTCTATTAATTCCTTCATGAACTTCGGTCGTTTTTTCCATCACTAGCCTATTCATTTCATCATTACATCAATTCTATTTGTATTCCCTCTACCACCCATTCTACTAAAATCTCGGATGCTCTTTATCAACGCTATGAACTCACATCGAAATCTCATATAGGCCTACTCTACATACATTATTTCTTCAATATTTTGTTTCTTTTTTCATTGGTTTGTTTTTATACATGCATGTACATACAGACACACATACATACAAGCACACACATACACACCCATGAACACATACACCATATATCTATAAAGATAGATAGATAGATCGATAGATAGATAGATAGATTTGTGTGTATAGGACACTCCGGATAGCAAGATAGATAGATAGATAGATAGATAGATAGATAGATAGATTAGTGTGTGTGGGTGTGTGTGGGTGTGTGTATGTGTGTGTGTATAGGACATTCCGAAGTCAAATCAACTTTTGAAGTTCTACTGATTCAACTACCCGATTAGGAAGATCATTCCACAACTTGGTCACAGCTGGAATAAAACTTCTAGAATACTGTGTAGTATTGAGCCTCATGATGGAGAAGGCGTGGCTATTAGTGTAGTCTGTTCACGCGCAGCACTAATATTTCCAAGTTTTACGGAAATATTAGTGCATGATTAATATCTTATTTAATTGAGGGTTGTATATATATCAAAGATATTTGAGAACAATTTTGTTAAAATAAATTATTATTACCCAAGTTTTAAAAAAATCATATATGCTTATACAATATTCGATCTCATTAAATTCACAGTAGATAGTCACTGGTAGGCTAAACTGTAAAAAGAAAAGAAAAACAAATGCACAGAGTTGCACCTGTGCTTAATACATCAGTCATTTGGTCCTCTTGCCCATTGTCATATTACTCTTTTTGTGCTTTTCCATTCTCCCCTTTGCCATATTTTGATTTAAGATATAAATTGTGAAAAAAAGACATCTTACAAAAAAGTTGTGACAGTTTTGAAAGTGATGCTAAATTTGAAATATCGCCTACTAATGTCCTAACTGATGCTTTGCCGAGCATCAAACATGTCTCTCAATGAAAGATCTTGAACAAATACTCCATCATCTTTTGCTTTTCAACAAATTCACTGATTGGCATCATCAACACGATGAGAATCTCTTTCTCGTTTTATATCTAATAAAATTTATTACAACTTCTCCCAAGTGACTGATAAAGTTTGTTCCTCAAGAGTTTCTGGTTCTTCGTCCAAAAAAAGGAAGACTCAACATCTTGAATAAGTCTCTTGATTCCTCTTTCCTCGGCACGCAATTCCCGTTTTAATGACCTAGCCTTGCATTCCATTTGAAAATAATGAAAATAACTTATAATAAGAAACGTATTGCGAAGAATATTTCTTAATCCATGATTTCTCTTTCCCATAGAATACTCATATCAAGGGATGGTTTGAGAAAACAATTAAGGAATAATGAGGAAAAAGGTGAAAACTTAAGCTGGCTGAGTTTCCATTCAGGCTAACCTAAGTGCAGGAAACATTCTCATGGGATTTAAATTCCCAAGAAACTCTACTTCTTAAATGTCTAAGTCTTAAAACCCAATTTGATATCCTAGGGTACTTATCAATTACACATAAAGTATCCTTTATGGGTACAATTCTTCTTCTCTCAAGGGGTTAACTACAGCACTGTAAGTGTCCAGTGGTCATTTTCCTCTTGGTAAGGATAGAAGAGACTCTTTAGGTATGGTAAGCAGCTGAGCCGCTCTTCTAGGAAAGACACCAAAAAATCAAACCATTGTTCTCTAATCTTGGATAGTGCCATAGTCTTTGTACCATGGTCTTCCACTGTCTTGGGGTAGAGTTCTCTTGGTTGAGGGTACACTCGGGCACACTATTTTATTTCTCTTTCACTTGTCATGTTAAATCTTTTATAGTTTATAAAAGAAATGTTCATTTTAATGTTGTTACTGTTATTGAAATATTTTATTTTTCCTTGTTTCCTATCCTCACTAGGCTATTTTCCCTGTTGGAGCCTCTGGGCTTATAACATCCTGCTTTTCCAACTAGGGGTATAGCTTTGCAAGTAATAATAATAATAATAATAATAATAATAATAATAATAATAATGATAACATCACTGGTTTACTAAGTAATGCTAATCAACATTCATAGAAATTGATACGAGGCATTTACATTAACAAACTTTCGACCTTTACGATAGTTTTACAGTGAGATTACATATTAGTGTTATCATTGTCCTATATTTTTTTAATCTCCTTCTATGCCTATTGAGCTTTTAATTCAATACTTCTCCATTCATCATCTCCTACTTCACGCTTTATAGTCCTAAGCCATGTAGGCCTTGGTCTTCCAATTCTTCTAGTGCCTTGTGGAGCCCAGTTAAACGTTTGGTGAACTAATCTCTCTTGGGGAGTGCGAAGAGCATGCCCAAACCATCTCCATCTATCCCTCATCATGATCTCATCCACATACGGTACTCGAGTAATCTCTCTTAAATTTTCATTTCTAATCCTGTCCGGCCATTTAACTCCCAATATCCTTCTGAGGGCTTTACTCTCAATCTACTAAATCTATTGGAGATTATTTCATTGTCGTACCATGACTCATGTCCATAGAGTAACGCCGATCTCACTAATCTGATATATAGTCTGATTTTTATATGAAATTTTAGGTGATTTGATTTCCAAATTTTACTTAACCTAGCCATTGTCTGATTTCGAAAATCTTTCACTAAACTCTAATTCTAAAGACCCTGTATTGGATATCATTGTTCCTAAATACTTAAATGATTCTACCTTATTAATCCTTCCTCCTTCCAATGATATTTCAACTTCCATTGCATACTCCAGTCTCATTATTTCTGTCTTTCTTCTATTTATCTTCAGCCCCACCTCGCGGGTCTTGGCGAAGTTGCAAATGAATATGGAGCACATTTCATAAGTTTCTCTTCAGCAAACAATCTTGCCATTGGAGGTACTCTGTTCCCACATAAGAACATCCACAAGTATACATGGACTTCACCAAGTAGCAATTACAAAAATCAGATAGATCGCATTGCCATTAATAAAGAGAGAAGGAGGTCTCTGAGAAATGTAAGAAGCTATAGAGGTGCAGATATTGGTAGTGATCACCAGCTCTTTATTGCCACACTGAAATTAATTCTGAAAGCACTCAACATAACGATAGATAGAATACCTAGGTTTGATACAACTAAGCTTCTAGAGGAAGAGAAACATTTGCACTTGAATGTAGGAATCAATTTGCAGTCTTAGAGACTTTAAGAGACGGAGAACGGACAATTCATGAAGAATGGTGTGATATTAAGACATTATATCAGTCAGTTGGTAGTGAAGTCTTGGGACAAACAGTTACAAGGAGGAAGCCATGGATATCAAATGATACTTGGTATACTATAAAAAGGAGACAAACACAGAAGTTGACTGTTGAAAGTTTTTGAGGAAGTAATGAAAATTACAAGGTAGAGCATGTTAAGTATTCCAGTATTATTATTATTATTATTATTATTATTATTATTATTATTATTATTATTATTATTATTACTAGCCAAGCTACAACCCTAGTTGGAAAAGAAAGATGCTAGAAGCCCAAGGGCTCCAATAGGGAAAAATAGCCCAGTAAAGAAAGGAAATAAGGAAATAAGTAATTGATGAGAATAAATTAACAATAAATCATTCTAAAAACATTAACAACGTCAAAATAGATATGTCTTATATAAACTATTAACAACGTCAAAAACATATATGTCATATATAAACTATAAAAAGACTCATGTCCGCCTGGTCAACATAAAAACATTTGCTCCAACTTTGAACTTTTGAAGTTCTACTGATTCAACTACCCGATTAGGAAGATCATTCCACAACTTGGTCACAGCTGGAATAAAACTTCTAGAATACTGTGTAGTATTGAGCCTCATGATGGAGAAGGCCTGGCTATTAGAATTAACTGCCTGCTTAGTATTACGAACAGGATAGAATTGTCCAGGGAGATCTAAATGTAAAGGATGGTCAGAGTTATGAAAAATAATATGCAACATGCATAATAAGCTAATTGAACGACTTTGTCAAAAATTAATATCTAGATCAGGAATAAGAAATTTAATAGACCGTAAGTTTCTGTCCAACAAATTAAGATGAGAATCAGCAGCTGAACACCAGACAGAGAACAATACTCAAAACAAGGTAGAATGAAAGAATTAAAACACTTCTTCAGAATAGATTGATCAGCTAAAATCTTAAAAGACTTTCTCAATAAGCCAATTTTTTTGTGCAATTGAAGAAGACACAGACCTAATGTGTTTCTCAAAAGTAAATTTGCTGTCGAGAATCACACCTAAAATTTTAAGAGTCATCCAAATTTAAAGAAACGTTATCAATACTGAGATCCTGATGTTGAGGAGCCACCGTCCTTGACCTACTTACAATCATACTTTGAGTTTTGTTAGGAATCAACTTCATACCCCTTAATTTGCACCATGCACTAATTTTAGCTAAATCTCTATTAAGAGATTCACCAACCCCAGATCTACATTCAGGGGATGGAAGTGATGCAAAGAGAGTGGCATCATCTGCATATGCAACAAGCTTGTTTTCTAGGCCAAACCACATGTCATGTGTATATAGTATGAAAAGTAATGGGCCAAGAACACTACCCCGTGAAACACCGGATATCACATTCCTATACTCACTATGGTGCCACATCAGCAACAACTCTTTGAGATCTATTACTTAAAAAATCAATAATAATGCTAAGAAACGACCCACCCACTCCCAACTGTTTGAGTTTGAAAACAAGGGCCTCATGATTAACACGGTCAAAGGCAGCACTAAAATCAAGGCCAATCATACGAACTTCCTGACCACAATCAAGGGATTTCTGTACGGCATTGGAGATTGTTAGAAGGGCATCTCATGCTCTAAGGCCTTTACGAAAACCAAATTGCAAACTAGGGAATAGATTATTACCTTCAGCAAACCTATTAAGACGTTTTGCCAGAAAACGTTCAAAATCTTTAGATAATATGGGAGTTATGGAAATTAGGCGGTAATCAGTGGGACTTGAGCTACCACAAACACATTTACATAGAGGAGTAACATTACCAATTCTCCAACAAGTGCTAAAAGCTCCTCTTCTTGCTAACTTGCGCAAAATAACAGATAACTTTGGAGCTAAGAAAGCTGCTGTCTTTATAAAAAAAACAAAGGAAAGATACCATTTGGGTCTACACCTCCATAAGCATCAAGGTCCATCAACAGAGCTTTAATCTCACGAGATCGAAAAGCTAAACTAGTTAGTTTAGCCTCAGGAATACAGGAATGAGGAAATTCAACTTCTTCATTACTCTGTTTACTGTCAAAAACATCAGCCAAAAGGGTTGCCTTTTCCTTTGGACAGTGAGTGACTGAGCCATCTGGTTTAAGTAAAGGAGGAACTGTTGCACCTACACCAAAGAGTGCAGATTTAATGGTAGACCACCATTTATGTCCCTGAGCTGTACCAGAAAGGGTTTCTTTTATGGTTAAATTGTATTCCTTTTCAGTTGAGGCATAAACTCTGAGCAAAAGCTTGAAGCTAAGTATAGTTATTCCAGGTCAAATCTGCTTTGTTATCCTTCCAAAGATGATAGGCCTCCTGCTTCTCCAAATAAGCACGTCTGCAATCATCATTGAACCACGGTTTGTCCTTCACTCGGTACCTTAGCACACGAGAAGGGATACGCCTATCAATTATGTTGACTAGATTCTCATTCAAAGGGACAACAGGATCTACACTACTATATAATTGTGACCAATTCAAGCACAAAAGATCATGCAAAATCCCATTCCAGTCTGCTTGGGATTTCATATAAATTTTACAAGAGTATTATATATCAGGGACAGGCTGCTCAGTCTTCACTACTGATGAAATAAAGGCATGATCAGATGTCCCGACTTGAGAACCAACCTTACTAGTTATAACGCCAGGGGAGTCAGTGTATACGAGGTCGAAGCAATTACCAGACCTGTGAGTAGCTTCATTTATGATTTGGTCACAGCCTGATTCAGAGGCAAAGTCTAAAGCTCTTAAGCCATGGCGATCGGTAGGAGAGATAGAACCTAACCACTCCCTATGGTGAGCTTTAAAATCACCAACAAAGACAAAAGAAGCCTTTCTATCATCTTCTTGTATCCTAGCCATAATGGTAAGAAGACAATCGAAAATAGAATCATCCATGTCTGGATTCCGATAGATCGAACACAAATAAAAGTTGTTATGCCTGCCACAACCTTTTATTACCTGAATCTCATGACATCCACATTGATAGCAGGGCTTATGAGAAGCAGGGTACTCGGTCCTAATATACACCGCCATTCCCCTGGCCCTAGGGATGGCATCACGTTTCAACATTATTGGCTTCTTAAAACCAGTTATAAGGAGCTCAGATGAGTGCCCTTATTAGAAACCAAAGTTTCTGAGCACAAAAGAATATCATACTGTCTGGACGCAACTGTAAGGTCTTGGATATATGCATGAAGACCACGAATATTACAATACAGAAGACGACATTGACGAAATCTAGGACGTACTGGTCCAGGATTTTGTTGGTTCTAGGACATTTGCGTACTGGACGTTTGCGTCCTGGACAGTTGTGTCCCGGACAGTTGTGTCCCGGACAATTGCGTCCCCGGACAATTGCGTACCCGGACATATGCGTCCCGGATATTTGCATACCCGTATGTGTTTTACTGATTCTATAAAGCTTTTCATCTTTACCTTTACTCTATACTTTTACACGGTAATTTTATGTATACCTCTATCCACCCTGAATATGCATATGTTATAATAGCATCAAATAATTTAGATTCTTAATTCATACTTTGGCAATAATTATACCTATAGCCATACTGGACACGAAAGAACATATGTATAGACATCAATATTTCATTTGCACGTTTTATTATCTTATAAAAACTTTATAAAATGGAAAATTTATTTTCCAAATGGAGGGGTGATGTCATGTTATAAAATTCTGAATTGTGTTATGCCACCCTTCTAAACTATTATTGGACCTCGGCAAGTCATCAGCTATTCGGTCATGAACATTCCACGATGAAATTGAGAAAGTTTATTGAATCCTATGCCCAGTCCAACAACTGAGGTTGAACTGCCATGAATAAAAGGTCTCTTCTGCTTCTAGAAACCAGGAATTGCTTTCTAAAGGTCTACGTGAATACAAAAGTAAAATCATAGATAAGTACAGTAATTCTAAGTTCTGTACCTCAGTGGTTTTATGCTATATATTTTATTTACAGTAATTAGTAGTTCTGTAATCGAGTGATAACATGCATACATACATACATACTTACATACATATATCCATGCATACAGACATACAAAGAGACAGAGTTACTTCCGTATCTCTTAATAAATATTACCTGGTCACTAAAAACAAGTACAGATACGCAAATTTCCGGTACGAAAAAGTCCGGGGACGCAATTGTCCGGGGACGCAATTGTCCGGGACACAACTGTCCGGGACGCAAATGTCCAGTACGCCATTGTCCTACCACCGGATTTTGCTCAATGTCTGCAGACAGCATACGAATTAATAGATACAAAAAAGAGACATCATACTTAAAAACTAGAATAACAAGAATTATAACAAAAACAATATGTACAGAATTATAAATAAAGTGATTGATGAAACCCATAGACTATAGTAAAAAGTTGGAAAAACTGGTCAACATGGAGGAGCCGATACACCATGCAAGGCTAAATACCCTCCAGGATAGCCACTTCAACTGAAGGGAGGACAGTAAGGATGGTTTTGAGAAGAAAAAGAAACAGAAAAGGAAAAGGCAACCTCTTGATAAACCACCAGGCATCAATGGCCCTTCTATTAAGCCTGCCCAATACACCATTTCAAAAAAACAATAGGAAGAAAATAAAGATAATAATAACATAGAATAGTGTGCCCGAGTGTACCCTCAAGCAAGGTCAAAAGTAAAGCCAGGAATGACTGGAGAGAGTATTTAAACAGTAAAGCAGATGAGGCCGACAAAGCTATGAATTCAGGAAGTGGCTATGGTGTGAGAATTTTATAGAATTATTAATGAAATCTCGACTGTGGCAAAGAAGGAGAAGCATATACCCATCAAAAAGAGAGATGGCTCTGTTATAGCAACAGAAGATGAAGAAAGTTTGATGGAACACATTAGTGAGGTTATGAATAGGACATATAAAGGGAATAATTTGATTGATATACCTGAAGCTGATGAAGACCTTGATGTGCCCATGAATGAATTCAGTGTGTTTGAGGTCGAAGCTATCCTAAAAAAAAACTAAAGAGATGGAAAGCCCTGGATACGATGGAATAACTGCCGAGATGATACTGGCCGAAAATGAAGGGACTCCAAGACTACTTGCAAGATTATTATGTAGAATGAGGCATGAAGAGGCAAAACCTGATGAATGGGAGTTAAGAATGTGGGTGAAAATAGCTAAAAAGGGAGACCTGACTGATTGCAATAATTACAGAGGCATAACACTTACGTCAGTTGTTATGAAAATATATAGTATGCTTATTCTAAAGAGACTGGAGAGATGAACAAGCAGAATTTAGAAAAGGTACAAGTTGCACTGACCAAATTTTCATTTTGAGACATGTTGTACAGCAATGCGTAGAATATAGAAATCCCCTTTTGATGGCATTTGTGGACTATGAAAAAGCCTTTAACAGTGTCCACCGGCCAGTTTTGTAGAGTCCTGCGTTATTATGGAATTCTTCTTAAAGATATAAATTTGATTAAGTCTGTTCATGAGGATATCAAGTGCAAAGTTAATGTTAATGGAGTTTTATCAAGTGAGTTTCCAGTAAACAGCGATGTACTCTAAGGGAATGTATTGCCACCTATGTTTTTTATCCTCCCCATGGACTTTGTAATATGTAGAACAGTCAGAGATGGTGGAGAATAATTGGAATGGATTGGTGATAAGAATTTAGCAGACCTAGATTATGCTGGTGATGCTGTCCTTTTTAGCAGGACACCACAGGATTTGCAATGCTTGCTTACCAAAATGCATGAAATATCCCACGAGGTGGGGCTGAAGATATATATATATATATATATATATATATATATATATATATATGTATATATATATATATATATATATATGTGTGTGTGTGTATGTGTATATATATATATATATATATATATATATATATATATATATATATATATATATATATGAAACCTGACTAGTTTTACCAATTCAGGCCTTTTCAAATACATTTAGATATATGTGTGTATATATATATATATATATATATATATATATATATATATATATATATATATATACGTGTGTGTGTGTGTGTGTGTGTGTGTGCGTGTGTGTGTGTGAGTGTATAAAAGGTTAGTAAAAAACAATAAAATCTCAAAAGAGTAGTTTCTCTAACTGTGTAAGCATTTTTTCTTTACAAATTTGGTGTTAACGGAAACTTAATATTTTGTTTATTCAGAATACTAAATATGCTTCAAAAATTTTTCCTTCTCTTTTTTTTTTCTTTTATTTGGCTATAAATGGTTGAAGGTCATTCATTCCTAGACTGATATTCATAATATCTTCAAATAATTACTTGATAAAACAAGTTTCCCACATATATTACTATTAATGCTTTCCAAAGTCGATATACAGTCAATTAAAACCATAAGTATTACTTAGAACGTGAACAGAAATTGCACTATTATCTTACATACCTTATACAACGTTTTTATGCTTTTTAGTTCTCTCTACCTGTGTTTTACTGGTTTGACCAATATAAAAATCGTCTCTTAAATTATTTGGAATTATATAAGAGAAGGTGAAAACATAATGCTTTTCTCTCATTGATAAATATAATTAAAATGTTGCATTACAAAAAATCACAAAATTGCCAATGCCTGTAAAGAAGCTAGTATGATATGAATACCAAAATTTGCAAAATTAAGACAAAACATAATAAACTAAATGCGAAGTTTATTCTTTGAGTAAAAAGCCTCTTTTGAAAGTAACCTTAAAGAAAATTAGCAGAGATAATTTATTTCTAATAGTGTTCCATTAGCAAATAATTTCATGATGATGTATGCAGATTATCAGCGATACATATTTCATATCTAGGGACATA
>NC_090752.1:21710136-21735136 GCF_036898095.1 Palaemon carinicauda
ACTTAACAATGGTGACAGAGGGTTGCCCATTGCCATGCCAAATTTTTGTTCATAAAATTTCTTTCCAAAGACAAATTTGCAACCCTTAATACATAGTTTTATCAATTTTATCATGGTGTTAGATTGGACTGATATCAGCAATGCATTTTGTAAATTGGAAAAATATGGTAACATTTCATTAGAGGAAATTAATATATGTAAGGGGCATCACATTTACGTCAGTTGTCATGAAAATATATAGGATGGTCATTCTAAAGAGACTAGAGAGAAAGATTTATGAAAAGCTGAGAGATGAATAAGCAGGACTTAGAAAAGGTAAAAGTTGTACTGACCAAATTTTCATTTTAAGATATTTGGTACAGCAATGTGTAAAATATAGAAATCCACTTTTGATGGCATTGTGGACTACGAAAAAGCCTTTGATAGTGTACACTGGCCAATTTGTGGAGAGTTCTATATAATTATGGAGTTTCTCTTAGATATGTAAATTTGATTTAGTCTGTTTATGAGCATAGCAAATGCAAACTTAGTGGAGTCCTATCAAATGAATTTCCAGTGAACAATGGAGTACTCTAAGGTAATGTGTTGTCACCTTTACTGTTTATCCTCTTCATGGATTTTACAATGCATCGAACAGTTGGGGATAGTGGAGAAGGATTGGACTGGATTGGTAATGGGATATTTGGTGACCTAGAGTATGCTGATGATACTGTTCGTATTAGCAGAAAAATCACAGGACTTGCAAGTCTTGCTTACCAAAATGCATGAAATATCACATGAGGATGGGCTCTAGATAAATAGAAGAATATGCAATGGAGGATGAAATATCATTGGAAGGAGAAAGGATTAATGTGGCGGAATCATTTAAAGATTTAGGCACTATGATCTGTAATACAGGATCTTTAGACAATGGGTAGGTTAAGTAGTATTTGAAAATCAAATCGCCTGAAATTACATATAAAAATCAGGCTATATATCAGTTTAGTGACATCAGTGTTACTGTATAGATATGCCATAATTATGAAATATATGGTAAATGTGCGTATTTAGACGGATATGGAGACGAATGCAGAGATCTCCATCCAAAAATATGCAAAAACCTAAAAGAAGGAAAAGGATGCAGTTTCAACAAAAAAAGTAAGAAAACTCAGCAAACTGTAAAGGAAAATGAAAGCAAAAATGAAACAAAAAAAGAAACAAAAAAGCAGGCCACGTATATACCGCGCTATGCACCAAAGGCACCAAGATATGAGGCCTTTCAACCTTAATATACACATTTAGAGCCCAGCTACAAAGAATGCATCTATAATGCCAGGGGTTGGTGCAGATATGGGGATAATTGCAGGTATACACACAAAAATAAATATGAAGGCGAAAGAGCAAATATAATAGAGAAGTTGGATTTTTTAATGGCAGAATTCCGGGAAATGAAGAAAAGAACATCATATCAGAACAGGAAGGAAGCATGGGAGAATCCATATTATTACCAATATTAAATAATGGGGATGAAACACAAACCATAATAGTGATGAATGCACAGGGTTTAGTCACGAGTAACTCTAAAAGGAAAATAGAGATCTTAAAAGAACTAACCCAAATTGAAAAAATAGATATATTAAATATAAGTGAAACATGGTATTCCCAAGAGACTGGCAGTGATGACCAGATAAAGGGTTTCCAAACTTAAAGATCAGACAGATCAAATAGGAATCAAGGGGGAACCGCAATATAGGGAAGAGACATAAATCAAGGAAAAGTCTGTGAAAAATACAGCAACACAGAATGTGAATTGATTGCGGTAGAATTTGAATTTGAAAAACTAGTGAATATTGTAGTTTACAGACCCCCAAATTCTAAGGAGTTTGACATAATAATAGAAAGAATAGATGATATATGTAGAAACCATAAAGACTGGAATATACTCCTATCCGGAGATTTTAACTTTCCTTTCGTAGATTGGAAAGAACAGATAGAAGAAAGTGGTTGTATGTATACATATAAAAAAAAAAGAGTAATAGTAGCGCAGAAAATAAGAGGCAATTTGAAAAGCTTCAAGATATGCTAATAGAACATAATATGCAACAAATAAACCACATTCCAACAAGAAAGGAAAATGTCCTAGATCTAGTATTTGTGAATGAGGTGAATTATGTTAAAGAAGACGGGAATTTCAGACCACAATGTCATAGAATTAAAAGTCCATTCCAAAGCAAGTGATCGCAGAATTAATCAAAGCACAAAACGTTGGGAAGGATATGGAAAATATAATTTTTATAGTAAGAATGTAAAGTGGTCTGAAATAAATGAAGAACTGAATAAAGAATGGAAAAATGTATTTGTAAGTGATAATATACAGGTAAATACGGACATACTGAACAAAATACTGGAGAAAATTGTTGAAAAATATGTATCGAAAAAAAAAAACAATAAACAAAAGACATGCATACCAAGAGACAGAAGGATCTTATTTCAGAAAATTAGAAAGTGGAAGCAAAATCTTGCAAAAGAAAAAAATGTGTGGAAAATGAAGGAAATAAAATGTAAGATAGAAAATGCAGAACAAAAGATTATACAGTCGAAAGAAAATGGAAAAAAGGGACTTAGAAGAAAGGACTCTTCAAAATATAAAAAAACAAAACAAATTACTTTACTCCTATGCAAAAAAGATTAATAAAGGGAGATTAGAAATAGGCCCTAAGAATTGAAGGACGGCTAACGATTGAAAAAAAGGAAATATGCCAAGAATTACGAATAAGAATAATGAAACAGAGATGAGAGAAGAAAATGTTGAATATCTAACAGTTATAGATATTAATGAAGCAGATATTGTCAAGGCTATAAACGAAATTAAAAATGGATCGGCAGCCGGACCAGATGGAGTTCCAGCGATTTTGTTAAAAAAAACTGCAAACACTATCGCGAAGCCGCTTGCAATACTGCTAAGACAAAGTGCAGATATGAGCGAGTTATATGTTAAACATAAATTAGCTTATATAACTCCTATCTTCAAAAGTGGATCAAGACTAGAGGCAAGCAATTATAGACCTGTTAGTCTAACATCACATATTATGAAAGTGTATGAGAGGGTAATAAAAAAGAAAATAATGAATCATTTGGTTAAAAATAATTTGTTTAATATAGGTCAACACGGTTTTGTGCCGGGAAAAAGTACACAAACCAAACTGATGGTACACTATGAAAACATATACAAAAATATGACAAATGAAAAAGACACAGATATGATCTATCTAGATTTTGCAAAAGCCTTTGACAAGGTAGACCATAACATATTAGAGAAAAAAATGAGAAAGCATAATATTGTGGGAAAGATAGGAAAATGGGTAAAAAATTCCTGCAAAACAGAAAACAGATAGTGGTTGCAAATAATGAGAAATCAGATGAAGCTCAGGTAATATCTGGCGTGGCACAAGGTACGGTATTAGCTGCACTGCTGTTTGTTATTATGATCTCAGACATAGACTGTGATGTTGAAAACTCTGTAGTAAGAAGTTTCGCCGATGACACAAGAATAAGTAGAGAAATTACTTGTGATGAAGATAGGAACTCACTATAAAGAGATCTAAACAAAATATATGAATGGGCAGAGATAAATAGGATGGTATTTAACCCCGATAAATTCGAATCAATAAATTATGGAAACAGAGAAGGAATGGTATATGCATACAAGGGACCTAATAACGAGACAATCACAAACAAGGAAGCAATTAAAGACCTTGGTGTAATGTTAAATAGGAATATGTTATACAACGACCAAATAGCAACACTGTTGGCTAAATGTAAAGCAAAAATGGGAATGTTATTCAGACACTTTAAAACAAGAAAAGCTGAACACATGATTATGCTTTACAAAACTTATGTACGTAGTACACTCGAGTACTGCAATGTGATATGGTACCCACACTACCAAAAGGATATTGCACAAATGGAGAATGTACAAAGGTCCTATACTGCTAGAATAGAAGAAGTTAAGTACCTTGACTACTGGGAAAGACTGCAATTTTTAAAACTATACAGTCTAGAAAGGAGACGAGAACACTACATGATAATACAAGCATGGAAGCAAATAGAAGGAATTACTTAAAACATCATGGAGCTAAAAATATCAGAAAGAGCAAGCCGAGGTAGATTAATAGGGCCAAAAAATATACCAAGAAAACTAAGGAAGGCGTACAGGACATTAATCCACTACGCACCAGCATCGATAATGCAGCGACTATTTAATGTGCTGCCTGCTCATCTAAGAAACATATCAGGAGTGAGCGTAGATGTGTTTAAGAATAAGCTCGATAAATACCTAAGATGCATCCCAGACCATCCAAGACTGGAAGATGCAAAATACACTGGAAGATGCATTAGCAACTCTCTGGTGGATATACAAGGTACCTCACACTGAGGGACCTGGGGGAACCCAAACATAAAATAAGGCAATAAGGTAAGGTAAGGATGACAATGAAGCAAGATCCAGTAGATTTTGAAGATTTGAGAACAAAGCCCTCAGAAGAGTATTGGTAGTTAAATGACAGAACAGGATTAAAAACAAAACTATGAGAGAGATTACTCAAGTGCCCTATGTGGATGAGGGGTAGATTGCGATGGTTTGGGCATGCTCTTTGCACTCCCAAAGAGAGATTAGTTCACCAAATTTTCATCTGGGCTCCACAAGGCACCAGAAGAGTTGGAAGCCCGGCCCTACATGGTGGAGGACTATGAACAGTGAAGTAAGAAATGTATGGGAAAGTATTAATTTCAAAGCTCAAGATAGGGACGACTGGCAAAATCTAGTCTAGGCCCTTTGCGTCCATAGGTGTGGGAGGAAATGATGATGATGATGATGATGACGATGATATATATATATATATATATATATATATATATATATATATATATATATATATATATATATATATATATATATTTATATATATATATATATATATATATATACATACATATACAAATATATATATATATATATATATATATATATATATATATGCATATATATAACTGGTAAGATTTTTGCTCCTGGTAAGTTTAAGTTTAATAATGAAGAGGACAGCACAAAGCTTTTGCATCATGTCTCATCTTTATCCTATGAACCAACGTTTCGTGAATCCATTTCCATCATCAGGCCTACATAAAACACAAGTGATCAAAGTAGAATGGCATTCTACTTTCATTACAAGTGTTTTTAATATCATAAATGTAAAGGACCTCAGTTAGTCACGTTTTTATATGTCCTATGTCAACGGATAATGAGACATCGAAACATGGGTTTTTTTCACTTTATTATAAAAATGTTCGTGAGTACATTTTACACAGCCCTATACTCTTCACACAATACCTACAGTACTTGTTCTTATGATCACTCGAGAGGTACTGCTTACCCCTCGGCAAAGGAATGCAATGTTGCTCTGTCAATATGCTGAATTGTTAGATTTTATGGAAATCTCCGCTGGGATGGAATTATACTGTCACCAATAGGTTTATAATATGTCACTTTATCAGAATTAAGACACATGACTTATAACAGAGTTCAGTGATCACGAACCACAATTTATGAATGTCATAGTACTCTTAAAAAGGTCATTAATCTCACTGTATAAAACACATACTTCTACAAATTTTGCATACAAGGATTAGGACATTACTACCCCCCCCCCCCCTCCAGCCCAAGCTCCTTACTCCGGGAGGAGGTGCACACTCACCCTCTCCAATCTATGAAATATGGAGGACACTCCGACCTGGAATTGGGCATGGCATGTACTAGACAGAAGTGCAACATAAAATATATACATAGAAATCACTCAAAAAAATAAACATCCTTCACAAAAAAATAAACAAAATAAATCAAATATTGCATGTAAAAATGTACACAGTATACTGTATGTAAAATAATTTCACTCATTTCTTCTTATGACCTTTGCAACTATAATACAGAATACCCAAAATGAAAGAAAAATTCATATCAATATCGGTATTACACAACCTTATCAATAACCTCCCTCTGGTTGCAGGCAATACGGGCCTTTTGGGTGGGATAGGGGTAGGAATAGATATTCCTTCATCCCTCGATTTTACTTGTCCGGGTTTACAGCACCCTTTTACAACACAACTCACCAACACCGTTTCGCCATTTTTAAAATTACAACTACACCTGCTTTTGTAACTATCAATTGGTGGCCATTAGCTGTTTTCCCGAGAAAGTCATTCAGCTTCCCGCCCTTCTCTCATAAATCTAAGTATAAGTTATTCACATCTACGACTTCTCTAACACTGCCATTTCCCAAGACTGAACTTTAATCCTGTAGCCACTTGCCTTTCTTGAACCGCCCCGGTCCCAGCAACCAGGAATCATATAAATACATCAATAATACAGCAACCACCTGATGGATCAAACCTGACCTTTTTAATCCCTCTCTGTTTGTTTTTAGGTTCACTCAGCAGTATGTCATATGTACTACTACACTCAGCAAGATTATCACAACACTTTACTTATACATTAAGCCCCAACATAAGAACACATTGTTATTATCAAGTTTATTTAGAACACGTCAAAAGAAGAAATGATGTCTGTTCAAACAACAAAAACAACAGAAAAGAAAACTTCCTACTCATCAATTCGAGGAATGTCTGATTGAAACTTGTAAACTACTTCTTGTGGCATCACATGTATGTGTGCCTCATGATGTTCAGACATTGCGCCATCACTAATGCTTTGTATCACTACTGTGTTAGATTTAACCATCTTTACTCGGTATGGACCCAAATACGCTGGCTGTAGCTTGTGTTTCCTAGGTTGAAATCGTTTCAAACACACACGATGGCCCACAAATACTTTTACCGGTGCGGTTTTGAACCAACCATCATACTTTGAGCGGCGTTTTTCATTAGCTCTTTTCAAAAACCTTTCAGTGTGTTCATTACTCTCCTTAAGAGATTTAGTAAATAGATATGGTACTGCTCAGTTGAATAATTTGGCAACCGTTGCGAATTAATTAGGACCGTTTACGGTAACACAGGATTCTGACCATACATTAAAAAGAAAGGCGGGTCCCTGAGCGAGGCATTATTTGCAATGTTCAAAGCTAGCTCAGCTGTAGGAAGCATGGCGTCCCAATGAAGGGAGTCATCAGCCACTAAGTAGCATCAAATCCACACCACTTCCCTATTATGCGATTCCACTAAGCCATTAGCTGAAGGATGATACTGTATGTAGTCTATGAAAAGTGTTCAATTTTCATCAAGTCTGTGACCAATTTCACCACATTATTTATAGATTTGAGACCATTATCACTTATCAAAATTTTCGGGTAACCAAACCTAGTAATGAAAGAGCACAGCACCTGGGCTAATGAATTTGCTGATTTATCCAGCATTGCGTAAGTACGAGTGTAACAAGTAAATGCATCCACAAATACACATATATACTTATGTTGTGTTATTCCAGTAGGAAATGGTCTTACCACATCATATGCACCTTATAAAATTTAATAGGAATCACAGGCCCCTTTCTAGCTTCCGATACAGTGTTTTTATGTTCTTTGAAACAGTTACAAGAATGACATTTCATATAATTTTCTACAGATTTTTTCACACCTAACCAAAAGAAGAATTCTCATGCTCTCCTTAATGTTCTATCAATCCCTAAATGCCCTGTATACGGACTTGCATGTACAATGTTGATAGCTCGATTAATTAAAGAGGGAGGAAGAACTACCCGTGCACAAAATTCCCCTCCCCTCTTCTCGTAAGCACAATATAAGATATCATTCTCTATAAAAAAAAATTCTCACGAGGCACATTCAGAAATGATGGACAACTCTCTGCTTCTCCTTTATTCACTGCTCGCACTCTTTCTATCCATTACTCTTTTTTCTGTGCCTCTCGGACTTCCTTTATGTCCCAACCTCCCAAGTCAATCACACCTGCATCATCAGGACACTCATTCTGGACACCCCTGATAATGTCCTCTGCCACTCACACGCATTCACGTTCACTATTTTCCTCTCTCTCTCTCTCTTGCCAACATCACTAACTCTCTCTCTCTTTCTCTCTCGCTCATGGATCTCAATTTCTGATTGCTCCTCGTGTGAATTCACATCCAATTTTCTATTTTGGTGGGGGCCTTCCATATTTCGGTTTCATTCTTCGTTCCTCTTTTGTGCCCTAGTTGTTACTCCTATTACTACACCTCTAGAGAGGGCATCAGCTACCTTGTTAGCTTTACCTTCTATGTGGTCAAACTTCTTTATACTAAACTCTAACAATCTTTCAGTCCGTCTTGCTTGTCTAGATGTCAAGTCACCTTTGTAAAATAAATCACGTAAGGGGCAATGATCACTTTGCAACTCAATCGGCTGACCTAATAAAAAGAACCGATGCCTCTCTAGAACCCAAAGAATAGACAACGCCTCGCGATCGAATGTATTATAATTCTTTTCTGCCCCTTTTAATGCCCTGGAAGCAAAACAAATGGGTCGTTCTCTACCTTTATCATCTCATTGAGAAATTACGCCGCCAATAGCTACGCTACTCACATCTATTGTCACTAAAAATGGGTGATCAAATCTAGGATATGAGAGTAAGTCATAGCTAGTTAAGGCAGCTTTCAAATGGTTAAAGGCCCTTTCTTCTTCAACTCCCTAATTTATCACTTTTTATTTCTTTAAAGCATCTAAGGGTCTCGCTATTTCTCCAAAACCTCTTATGAATTTATGATAATACCCAGCGAGCCCAAAGAACCCAGCTACTTCCTTAGGCCTAAGTGGACTGGGGAAATCTCTAATAGCAACTACTTTATTTGGGCAGGGTTGGATACCTTCTGGGGTTATTAGGTGACCTAAAAATTTTACCTGTTTACATAAAAATTTGCACTTTGACAAATCTATTTTCATACTATTACCTCACAATGCTTTTAAAACTTTACGAATATTGTTATATTCATTCTGCCGTTTTCCCTGTAATTATGATATAGCCTAAATAAACAAGAACATTATGACCAAGTAAAAGAGACAAAACTGCCATCATTACTCCAAAAAAATGACTTGGAGCATTTTTAACACCGAAAGGAAGAAAATTAAACTGAAAGAGTTGATTGCTAACCATAAATGCCGTTTTACTTCTACTGTCTTCCTGAATGGGTATTTGATAGTATCCAGACTCTAAATCCATACTTGTAAAATATTTACTATCCCGTACCTTCACAAGTAATTCTTCGATCAATGGCAATGGAAATGCTTTATCCTTAGTGACTGCATTCAACTTCCTATAATCAACACACAATCTTACAGAGCCGTCCTTTTTCCTAACAGCTACAATTGGAAAAGCCCAGGGGGATTCGCTCTCCTTGATAACCCCTTGTTCCCTTAATTTACTCATTTCCCTTTCTATCTCTCCCTGGAAATGAATGGGTACCTTATAAGACCTTGATCTGATCGGCATCGCCTGCTCAATTTCAATGCTAAAGGGAAATCGATCAGTCTTCCCGGGTGGCTCACCTCCAATTGCAATTACATCGGAATAATTATTAACAATGTTACTAACCACAGGTTGATATTCTGGTGGACATAATCTTCATGCTTACATAATTAAGTTCTGAGTGCGTTCGTTTGTGTGGGCTGGAGTTGTGGCTCCCAACATCCCATTATTAGCAATTTCGCATAACTCCAATTCACACACAGAATCACTTCTTAACATAACTCTTTTATTTGACAAATTAACTATCGTAATGTCCGCTCTGTTTTCTTTTATTTCTGACAAGCCCTCTAAGACTATGTGAGCCCATTTGTCATTGGATTTAACTATGACCATGGTTCCCTCCATGAAAGGCTGACACGGGGTCACTGATATGCTCGTAAGTGTCTGGGGAGGCAATACTTCTCCTCTTTCAGGTGCAGCTGTTACCTTACTTAATTGTCTCTGCTTTCCCGCACAAGCACTTACTCTCTTGACTTTCTATCGGCAAAATGCACCCACCTGCTTTCACTGTTATTCTATCTTTTTCCTCGCAAATGTATATTTGATTACTCATTATAAAATCCAAACCAAGTATAACCTCGATTCCTGGAATTTCCAAGGTAGGCAAGACAAAAAATTCATGAGTAAACTTCGCTGATCCCTCCTTAAAGTGGACGATCGCTGTATGTCTTGACTAGTTTATTTCCTAATGGCGTGTCGAGGATGATGGATGCCGATGACTGTAGTGGGTTTGATTAGATTCCTTTCTCAAGAAACGAAACGCTGGCTCCTGTGTCGATCAGCGCTCGAATTGACTTATATGGTAGGTCAATCCTGACTGCTAACATTCTGAGCCGCCCATTAAGATATGTGGGGCACGTGCCAATGACCTCGCCTGCAATACCGCTGCCCCCTGCTCCTTTCCCTAGTGCTGCTGGAGTAAGGACGGGGGTACCAAGGGAGGTCCCAGTGCCCAGTTTATCATAATCACTCTCACCACTGCCTCGGCTGCTGCTACTGCTGTCATGCGGAGGGGCATCAATATCCCTCGTCTCCTCCTTCCCCTGTTTCCTTTTTCTAGGATGGTGGTCTGCATGTGCCACAGCCCGCTCACCCTCGGCGTTTTTTGCTGGGCACTCTCAAGATACATGACCGTAGGCCTGACAAGTATAACAGCGGGGGGATCCTTGGGTGGGGCACTCGACTCGTTGGTGCCTCTCTCCCCCCCACTGCCAACATCTGAAGACTCTTCTCACCTGCTGACTACGTTCTCCCCTCTCCCGGTTTGGGGGTTGGTGAGTGCCTCTCATGGCTGCCACCTTTCCGGCATCGCTGCAGTTATTCTCTGTCATTTTTTCTTCTGGCAAACTGTCAAGAATGTTTTGTATGGCCATCACTACATCCTCTAACGAGCGATTGTCATCGAACAAATAACCATATAAATAAGGGTTTACTAATCTGTGAATATGTTTACAGGCAATTGCTTTTTTTTATCACCTTCTGGGAGATTGGCACTCCGTGTAGCAAACGAATCACAATCTCAAAAAATATGAGTTGCAAAACTGAGAACTAACTCACCTTTCCGAATTTGGGTGTGTAATTTTCTTTCATGTCTCCTTTTCTCGCACCGGGTAAGGCGTATTACTTAATTAAACGTCGTTTTATTTCAGTATAACTTCTTAAACTGTCTTGTGGCCAACACATTACCTCCATTGCCAGAGCATCTTTCAGCAACCTAATTACTTGAATTGCTTTTTCTCTTTCTGACCACCCATATGTGGCTACTTCAAAGTCTCTCACATACACTTCGATCGATTGAAACCCTTCATTAGGCCGTTGATCATCAAAAGGCCTAACACTTGCCTGGAGTTCTGGCAATTTTCGAACTACGAGGTTTTCCGTATCTTCGCTGGGCTGTGCATGTGTACTTTCACTCGTGTGCGTTTGAACTTTGTTTATGTACGTCGGATATGCTGTGGTTGTGCGCCACTCCTCTTCTCGCTCAACTAAGAATCTGTTTATCAACTCAGCTATATTCTTCATCGACATCACTATAACCAACTGCTCCTTCATTTCCATATCCCACAGCAGCGGTGTCTGCTATGTTAGTCCTTGCGTATCTAGGCATATTGAACTTTTATTTTACCGGCTTAAAGAACAACTTTGCTCACAGCATACACAAACAGACGTATTTCTACACCTGACTCCAAATATATCCCATGTCAACAGATAATAAGACGTTGGAACATTGGTTTTTTTACTTTATTATATAAATGTTCGGGAGTACACTTTACACAGCCCGATATTCTTCAGACGAGTACCTACAGTACTTGTTCTTATGATCACTCGAGAGGTACTGCTTACCCCTCAGCAAGTAAATGCAATGTTGCTCTGTCAATATGCTGAAATGTTAGATTTTGTGGAAATCTCCACTGTAATGGAATTATACTGTCACCAATAGGCTTAAAACACGTCACTTTATCAGACTTAAGACACGTGACCTATGACAGAGTTCAGTGATTGCGCACCACAATTCATGAATGTCATAGTACTCTTAAAAAGGGCATTAATATCAATGTATAAAACTCATACTTCTACATATTTTGCATACAAGGATTAGGAGATATATATCGACTTGGTTTTGTCCTATTTTATTCTATAAATCATTTTAATTTCTTGTTGTTACCACAAGCATTTTAAGCAAATATTTTAATGTTATTTCTTAGTGTAAACATAATTTCGTGCTTTATATAGCCCTGATTATAGGATTGGATTCACGAAACGTTGGTTCATAGAATAAAGATGAGACATGATCCAAAGTCTTCGTGCTGCCCTCTTCATTACAAACACACACACACACACACACACACACACACACACACATATATATATATATATATATATATATATATATATATATATATATATATATATACTGTATATATATATATATATATATATATATATATATATATACTCTATGTATATATATATATATATAAAATATTTATATATATATATATATATATATATATATATATATTTATATATATACATACATACACATGTACATATATACGCATATTAATAATGTTAAAAACTTCAGGATGAAGAGAAAAAGAAATTTAAAAAACAATAAGAAGATAAGTATGTGAAATCGCTTTGCTGTGAAACCAACCTCAGAAGAATTAATTAGGAATGAAGGCCGCCAACAATACCAATGAGATAAATAAAATAAGGCTAATACTAAAAGTCTCGGAAGTTTAGTATTCCCATATGGTCCAAGTCGCTTTATCAATATCGACTGAAAGATTTGGATATTCAAATATTTTAGGCTGGATAAGTTGGTATACCTTTTGATCGAAGATATCATTTATTTCATCTGTTGTTGTTATAAATATATTTTCCCTAAGTTTAATCACTTCACCTATCGATGAATATAGTTTCTCCAAACGACATATAATCATGTTTTATGTTCATGTTTTATTCAAGAGTCCACATACTCATTAAACTTCCTGCAACTGTTTCCTATTCGAATATTTTTTTTTCTTAAAGCTCAAGAAACTCTGCCTCCTCTCTCTCTCTCTCTCTCTCTCTCTCTCTCTCTCTCTCTCTCTCTCTCTCTCTCTCTCTCTCTCTCTCTCTCTCACACACACACACAAGCCTTCTATTCTCTCTGTTTCTCTCAATAATAAATCTGCAGCCAGGTGGTGTTTGGTCAAACTAACGTGGTGCCAATTGTGGAGTGATAGGGCATATGGAAAACTGGATGTCTGCCAGGAAGCACCTGTTGCATTAGGACACAGAGGACCCACAAAAGTGGCGGAAACAAAATCAGTTTTATTAAACGTAGTAGATACGCACCACATAATGTATTTCAAGGTAGCTTACACATCACACTGATTAACTAAAGGTACAGGCCAGACAAAATCTTTGCTGTATTAGGCCCACCAGAAACAAAAATTAGACCTCAAAACTAGGCTATACCAAATATTCTTGGTGTCATTTGAAACAAAGCTTATATGCTTCCAAACAACTCAGAGAGTTCAGAATTTGACAATGACAGATGTCAAATTTTAGAAGCGGGCAATCAACAAGTGACCATATCTCTATAATTAACCAGCTAATAGAAAAATCAACAGCGTATCACAGATCATTATGTATGGCATTTAAAGAGTGACCATATCTCTGTAATTAACCAGCTAAGAGAAAAATCAACAGCGTATCACAAATAATTATGTATGGTATTTAAAGACTATGAGAAAGCTTTTGATTCTGTCAAAATTTCAGCAGTAATGAAAGCCCGTCAAAAACAACCAATAGATAAATCCAATGTTAGAACACTTGAAGATATATATACAAACAGTACAGTAATCCCAAAACTATATAAAAATAGTGAGAATATTCCAATTGGGAAGGAGTTAGCCAGCGTGCATAAAGAGATTTTGAAGAAATTAGATTTGGAAAATGTAGGAATTAACATTAATGGGTACATCTTAACTACTTAATATTTACAGATAACATTTGCATTTAGTGAATCATGGGAAGAATTCCAAAAGATGATAGAATATTTGAATAGAGAAAGCAGAAATGTAGGAATCAAAATTAATGATCAAACTAAGATATTGTTAAATGAAAAAGCAGCAAGACAACAAATAAGGGTTATGGAGGAAACTTCTGAAGATCGTAGATAATTATACGTACTTAGAACAGTCAGCAAGTGTTTCCCAAGGACATGAGACCAAAATTAAAAGAAGGATAAGCAATGGCATGGAGTACTTTTGGTAAACAAAATGAGATTATGAAAACTAAAATTCCACTTTCTCTAAAAAGAAAAATATTCAATCAGATGGTCCTACCAGCATTAACTTACAAAAGAAACTTTGAGCCTTACTAAAGCCCTAAAACATTAGCTAGTTATAATTCAAAGAGCTATGGAAAAAATGATAATAGGACTAACACTAAGAGACAGAAAAAGAGCAACATGGATATGAGAGAAACCTAAAGCAGAGGATATTCTAACAACATATAAGAAAAAGAAATGGACATGGGCAGGACATATAATGAGAATCACAGGACAAAAAAATTAATAAAATGTGGACACGGAGATTAAAAAAAAAGCAGGGGAAGGAAGAGAACGCGATGGATTGACGAGCTAGGAAATATTTTGAGTACACTGGCATATAAAGACCATAAACAGATTCGAGTGGAAGGACATGCCTGAAGCCTTTGTCCTGCAGTAGACTTTCAACGGCTAATGATATGTCTCTATATGCATATATATATATATATATATATATATATATATATATATATATATATATATATATATATATATATATATATATATATATAATCATCAGCGGTTAATAGTCCGCTGCAGAACAAAGGCCTCAGAAATATCCTTCCACTTGCATCATTTTATAGTATTTCTATGACAGTCCACATAAGCAAAATTTCTTAGTTCATTAATCCATCGTCTTCTCTTCCTTCCCCTGCTTCTTTTACAATCTCTAGGGACCCATTCTGGTATTCTTAATGTCCATCTGTTATCTTCCATTATCATTAAATGTCCTACCCATATACATTTCTTTTTCTTACATGTTGTTAGAATACCATCTACTTTAGTTTGCTCTCATATCCATGTTTTTTTTTTTTCTGTCTCTTAGTGCCATTTCCATCATTATTCTTTCCATAGCTCTTCTGAGTTGAACTAGATGGTGTGCTAGGGCTTTAGCAAGGCTCCAAGCTTCTGATACATAAGTTAAAACTGGTAGGACCATCCGATGAAATATTTTCCTTTTTAGAGAAAGTGGCATTTAGATTTTGATAATCTCATTTAGTTTACCAAATGTTCTCCCCCAGGTCTATCCTTCTTTTAATTTCGATCTCGTGTCCTGGGGAAACACTGTCTGTCCTAAATACGTATATTAATTAACAATCTCCAGAGGTTTGTTCATAACTCTTATCTACTGTCTCTCTGCATTTTCATTGAACATTATCTTAGCTTTACTTGTATTCTACTTTCTCCATTCAAATATTCTATCATCTTTTGTAATTACTCTCATGATTCACTAAACACAACTGTGTCATCTGCAAATCTCTAGTTGTTACGGTATTCCCCATTAATATTGATTCCTACATTTTCCCAATCTAAATTCTTAAAAACTTCTTCTAGGCATCCTGTGAAAAATTTATGATAGATGGAGTGCCCCCCTGTCTAACTACTTTCTCAATCGCAATTTTCTCACAATCATTATGTAGTATTAAGATTGTTGTACTCCTTCAAGTGTTCTAACATAAGATTCATCTGTTCCTTGACTTTTGGAGGGAATTCATTACTGCTGATGTTTTGACAAAATCATAAGCTTTCTCATAGTCTATAAATGTCATATATAGTGGCTTGTCATACTTTGTTGGTTTTTCCATTTGCTGGATAATTACATGGATATGGTCAGCTGTTGAATAACCACTCCTAAAGAAGCATAGTAGAATTTTTCTGCTCCTATACAGAAGGAAACCCTACTTTTTACAGGACATCCACAGTTATTTTATCATGTTCGTTCGAAAGCACTGAAAATATAACCCTCATATTAATCAACCTTATATATATATATATATATATATATATATATATATATATATATATATATATATATATATATATATATATATATATATATGTATATATATATATATATATATACACATACATACATACATATAGATATGTATATATATATATATATATATATATATATATATATATATATATACATATATACATATATATGTATATATATATATATATATATATATATATATATAAACATATATATATATATATATATATATATATATATATATAGATAGATATATGTATATATATATATATATATATATATATATATATATGTGTGTGTGTGTATATATATATATGTATATACATATGGGTATGTATACATATATGTATATATATATATATATATATATATATATATATATATTATTAATAGCTGAGCTACATCCCTAGTTTGAAAAGCAGGATGCTATAGGCCCAGGAGCTCCAACAGGGAAAAATAGCCCAGTAAGGAAATGAAATAAACTATATGAGATGCAATAGACAATTAAAATAAAATATTTTATGAACCGTAATAGCATTAAAATAGTTCATATATAAACTATAAAAAGACTAATGTCAGTCTGTTCAACATAAAAACATTTGCTGTAAGTTAGAACTTTTGAAGATCTACCGATTCTACTACCCGACTAGGAAGATCCTTCCACAACTTGGTCACAGCTGGAATAAAACTTCTAGAATACTGTGTAGTATTGAGCCTCATGATGGAGAAGGCCTGACTAATATAATTAACTTCATGCCTAGTATTACGAACAGGATGGAACTGTCCGGGAAGATCTGAATGTAAAGGAGGATCAGAATTATGAAAAATCTTATGCAACATGCGTTCAATGTATAAGCTGAGATTAGCGGAAGAGAATTTGATTAAGTGGAAGATGATGGCAGAACGGAAAAAAGGGAGAGAGAAGAGGAAAGAGAAATTGCAAGTCATGCAAAGGAATTGAATGAAAAAGAGAGAGAAGAGGCAAGAGAAATTGCAAGACATACAAGGGAAATAGAAGCAAGAGAAATTGCAAGACAGGAAGAAAGAGAGAGAGAGGAAGCAAGAGAAACTGCAAGACGGGAAGAAAGAGAGAAGAAGCAAGAGTAATAATTGCAAAACATGCAAGGGATTTTGAACTGTTGAATGCTCGTGCAAAGTTGTCATCAACTCAGACAGGTGTGACCCCTGTTACGCACGATCCCCTGTTTGATGTGGCGAATGCACAGAGATTGATCCTGAAATTTACGAAAGAGGCCCCCCGACGATTTCTTCAATCATTTTGAAACGGTCGTGTCAACCGTCATTCCGACCAAGTGTCAGGTATTTGCCGAACCATGGAAACCTGTTCAGTAATAACTATGGGAACCAGTTCAATAGCTACAGCGGAAGTATCAATGGTACTATTCCAAAGCAGAATGTGATAGTACCACAACAACAATCGTCGAATCGTCCTAATTCAGGTTTTGAGAAAGATGTGCAAAAGACTAATATTGTTTAAGTGCGGCAAAAAAGGCCATATCAGTAAGGATTTTTGGTCAAACCAGCAAAAAGCGGTCACCCAAGTGGTTATGGGTAATTCATCTCCACAGAATACCAACACAAAGAATCAAATGGGAATGGTCAAAGAGGGAAATGAACCAGTTAACGTTTACATGACAAACAGGACAACCCCAAACAGCGTGGACGCCTTTAAACCGTATATTTATGAAGGTATGTTAGCCGCTCTAGATGGGAACGAACAGATCCCCGGTCAAAATATTGCGCGACACATGGTGTAATCACAGTGTGGTGATACGAGGCGTACACCCGATTGTGAAACAGTCTCTCACAGAGATTCTGTCCTATTGAAGGGAATAGAGGTGAGGAAGCTACCCCTATTTGCCGGTTGAAACTGCCATGCGAGTTGGTGACAGTCATTCGGATTTTGAGGTAAAGGATTCATTGGCTGTTGAAGGAGTAAAAGTCCTACTGGGAAATGAGGTTGGTGGAGCGCCGTTTGTGCCTTGTCCCATTGTAACGGAGAAGCCACTGAAGTATATATAGTCCTCCAACTGAACTCGAGAAGGACTTCCTGTATCTGTTTCCTAGTTGTGTGATGGCTAGGAGTAAGACGAAGAAAGTGGCTGCAGAAGAAGAAAGACAAACTGAAGGAACAATGAACTTGTAAGATTTATTTACTGAAGAAGATGATTCCCATGATAGTACACAAGAAGAGAGCTCCCAAGAGAACCCAAAAGAAGAGGAACAACAAACAAATAAACAGGAAGACAAGGAAGCAATGGTCTTGGAAGAAATAGAAAACTCAGCATTAGAAGTAGGACAAGTGACTCAGAAAAGGCAGATAGGATTGCAATGGAAGGATGTGACGTTAACGGAATTATTGTATCGTGTGGTGGATGAGACAGAGGTGCAGCAGTCTCCCAACTGTTACTACCTTAAGAATGGATTGCTTATGAGGAAGCACAGACCAGCCGATATCCCTGGGAATGCTGACTGGGGCATATACTGTTAGATATTGATTTTACACCGCTGAAAAGACAGGTGATTGTTGTAGTGCCTGAGACGGGTCACATGGGAATAAGAAAGACAACAAGAAGATTATGAGACACTTTTTCTAGCCTGGCATGCATTAGACTGTGAGCCAGTTTTGCCGTGCATGTCATGTTTGCCAATGGCTGGAAAGCCTAACGAATACATCAAGAAAGCTCCCTTACACCCGATTGAAGCACGAGGAGAACCCTTCAGCATGGAAATGATCGACATTGTTGGGCCATTACCGAGAACGAAGAATGGCCACGAATATATGTTAACTTTGATGTGTCAAGTGACAAGATAAAATATTTTAAGTACAGTAGCAACATTGAAACAGACCTGTTATATGTAAACTATAAGAGACTGATGTCAGCCTGTTTAACATAAAAACCATTGTTGCAAGTTTGAACTTTTGAAGTTCTACAGATTCAACTACCCGATTAGAAGGCCTGACTATTAAAAGTAACTGCATTAACTATAAGAAATTATTTTTATTTCTAGTCAAGTAATAGCCAGAAGTTGGAGGAATAATTCATGACTTAGAAGAATAAATTCGACAAGGCACAAGCAAGTTAACAACAAAACTGTACTCAATCCTTATTCACAGTCTCTGAAGATGATCTAGTTTTCGCTTTTGTAATTCTGATAATCAAAGAATTCAAATGTGCTATTTATTTTGGTAAGGTGGTGGCATCTAGAAGAAAGATGTCAATACCAGCTATTTTGATTCGATGAGTTATGGCTAGTACAGCAGTAACGTGTTCGCCTAGCATACCCATGGCAGCAGATCGATCCCGGCCTGGGACCGTGATTATAAGCAGTTTACTGGGGAGGCTACTGCTGTGGTTGGGCACCACAGTGGGGGGTTGGGCTTGCCCGGCTGACGTTTTGGTGAGCATCTATCGTGATGAAAATGGAACTGAAACCAGACACCATCATCAGGTTTTAACTACAAACTCGCAAAACTTACTTCGGCAGCTATTATTATTATTATTATTATCATTATTATTATTATTATTATCATTATCATTATCATTATCATTATTATTATTATTATTATTATTATTATTATTATTATTGTTGTTGTTGTTGTTGTTGTTGTTGTTATCATCCTCATCATTATTATTATTATTATTATTATTATTATTATTATTTAGTAAGCTACAAACCTAGTTGAAAAAGCAGGATGCTATAAGCCCAAGGGCTCTAACAGGGAAATAAGTTCAGTGAGGAAAGGAAATAAGGAAATAAAACACAACAGAAGTAATGAACAATGAAAAATATTTTAGGAACAGTAACAACATTAAAACAGATCTTTCATATATAGACTATAAAAACTTTTTTAAAAAAGCCAGATGAAGAGAAATAAGATAGAAAAGTGTGCCCGAGTGTACCCTCAAGCAAGAGAACTCCACCCCAAGACAGAGGAAGACCATGGAACAGAGGCTATAGCACTATCCAAGACTAGAGAACAACGGTTTTACTTTGGAGAGTCCATCTCCTAAAAGAGCTGCTTACCATAGCTACGAGACACTTTTACCCTTTTCCAAGAGGAAAGTAGCCACTGAACAATTATAGTACAGTAGTTAACCTCTTAAGTGAAGAAGAATTATTTGGTAATCTCAGTGTTGTCAAGTGTATGAGGACAGAGCAGAATGTGTAAAGAATAGGCTAGACTATTCGGTGTATGTGTAAACAAAGAGAAAATGAGCAGTAACCAGAGAGATAGATCCAATGCAGTACTGTCTGGCCAGTCAAAAGACCCAATAATTCTCTAGCGGTAGTATCTCAACGGGTGGCTGTGCCCTACCAACCTACTGTACTACCTATCTACATTATTGAAAAATGAAGGACTAATATCCTAAACTAAAGGGATAATTGTGTCACACATAATTTAAAGAAACAATCAAGATGAGACCAGCAAATGCTCTTGCCGAGATGGACCCAGTACAAAGACTGGAGATGTAAGGATGCCACCTGTTGCTAACTCAATATAACGGATAGGTTCAGAGGGTGCTTTGCTAACTGAAAAAGAACAAAATACCTTAAGCTATTTCGTGGAGCCTACACAGTCTTTCAACAACACAAAGAAACTGTGATATAATACAATAATTGATTTGTCTAAATAGATGAAAATTGTGGTAAATAATGGAGCTCTTGGTCATTTTTATTTAATAGATAAAAATAAATATCCAGCGAAAACAACAATTAAAGGGTACATTTTCATTTTGCGTCTTACTTTCTCCCGACCAGTTATTTTGAGACCATTTATGACACAAGTAGTTTTACAAAAATCCTCTTCACTTCAGCAACATATGCATCAATGTATCTATGATTCGTATCCATTGATTCTATGAAGGTCTACAATCTAAGAGTTAAACCTCAACATGAAAGACTAGAAAATCTATGAAAGTCTAAAGAATGTTCCTACCACATTCAAGTGTCTTTAGATTAATAACTGAGGAATATGAAACTTTACGGTAGCTAAGGGTCTAGTCTGTAAAGACCTGAACTTGGTATAATTCAGTTCCAAAATACATGGCTTTCCTATAATGCATTGCAGTGAAATTGTTGGATTAATATAGAATTGCCTACACATCTAAACCACTTACGAAAATTTAATTAAAACTCAACAAATCTTCCATAGCCAGCATAACAACATCTATAAAACCTCACTCACCTTGACTGCAAAAAAAAAAAAAAATAAATAAAAAATAAACACAACCTGCAATCAACTACCTTATGATGTGTTCTTTCCTTTCTTTTTATTTGTCTAAAACAGTAGAACTAAGTAACTGAACATACCAAGAAGACAGACTCAGATGTGATAAATCAACTACCATCAGTCCACAATAAACCATTTGACAAAATAGGGTGAATAGGGTATATCACAAATGCTATGAACCATGAATAGGATTAGCCTACACTTAAACAAGGAAAGAGCATTGACATCAAAGCCTATACAAGGGAACAACACTGATGTCAAATCTTTCAAGAAATTGAACAACAAACTGATGCTTTCTACCCGTATCTTTTCAAGTGAACATACACAGCAGCATTATTGCCAGGAGTATATGTGGTCAATCAGAAGCTAATTTCGGTTACATGATGTATGAAAAATTCCAAAAAATGGTATCTAAATATTGGAGGAATAATTTGTTCCTACAAGATCTAAACCAGCTACCTATCCATAGATCTTGACAGAGAAACCTTTTACTCATTTTCACCTGGATAATGCCATTCACTTTATGGGAAGCGTCTGCCCGGTTCTAATTTATATATACACAGTGACCGTGTATACATTCAACAAAGTTAACAAACGATCTTTTTGATAAATACGGCATTTCTAATACCCTTATTTAGGGAGGGCTGTAGTAATAGCGATGTATGGGGCTGTTGTGAACTTTTCTTAGTGAGAAATAATACTATAGTTTCAACTTCGTAAAGGACAAAACACCCTCCTCACTACTAAAAGTAAACAGTTAGTTAAATATAGATTGAAGGCGTGTCAATTATGCGGGAACAAACGTTCAAGTGAGATACTGTTCCCAAGGTCAAGTTAGAGTCGGTAAGGATTGGTTGTTCCCTTTGTGTTTCCATTGTCACATGATTTAGGAAAGGTTGACACTTTTTAAGATACATGAAGTGCATCAGTTTTCTCATTGCTTTTTTGTGTTTTGGGAGATTTCATCATTGCTGTTGGTGTTATTCACCAGTTTTTATTATGAGAAAGGGATATAGGAAACAAAACCTATTCGCTTGTTCATCATTGAGAAGTACATACACACACACACACACACACACACACATATATATATATATATATATATATATATATATATATATATATATATATATATATATATATATATATATATATATATATATATATATATATATATTCAAACATTAACCAGATTGAAGCTCAAATATAAGAAATACAGATTAAACACTTTTTACTATACCTTTTAAATCATGGAAAGTATCAGAACTTCTAGATACTGATTCTTCAAAAGATCATATATTTCTTAAGCTATTGCCATACTTTAAATGTGCTTGGAACATATTGAAATTTCTAATGTTCTAGAGACTTTTGTATTAAAAGAAAACAAAGAAAGAAGTCATAGATAGGGAAATTTTCCCTGTTCTGCTCGACTTTAACTCTACTGCCTTTATTGGCAACTAAATGCAATCTAGTTGCAAGCCAGAATAAATAGTATAGCTATTTCAACTATTGATGCTCTGCAAATACAAAATTATGTGTATCTACAGATGAATGTTACTGTTTATCAACCTGACTGATGTAAATCCTCAAAAGAAAATAATGAAACGAAAAAAATAATTGTGAATTCAGAAGAGATTCTTCTAGACTTACCTTCATGACGACTGGAATACTGGTAGCGTTCTGAGGTAGGACAAGCTCTTTATATGACTCCAGGTTATCTTCAGTCCAGGCAGAGGGGCTGCACTCCCTTGCAAGAATCCGGATTACAGTGATCCGGATAATCCTGTTGCACTGTACGTCACCTTTCACGTTGTGTTTCAGTTCACTTTCAGTCAAATCCTTCCTGGTGAGAGCTTTCTCATTCTTTTGTTTTTCGTCTTTGAATAAGGATACTTTACATTATTTCTTTTTTTTTTCCATTTGAAATCTATAGATGGAAATTATCAATGCAAAATTATCCTACTTTTTCCTTTCATCGTTGTAGATGCATAAAAAATGTAACAGCCAAAAGACGTTTCAGAGGCGGTAAATTTGGCGATTTTTTTTAAGCCAATTCGACAAAAGAAAATGATAAATCATTCCAGAACCATAGATAGTTTGCATCGCTCCACTCGTTCCGTTTCGTACTCCTAACAATTATGGCATTATTAACATCATCAATTTCATTATTATCATCATTACTAAAGGCAGATCTTTTCTTTTCTATTTTTCTCTAGATTTTTGTTTTCTTGTGTGCCTCTTCGCACTAGTTCATATGAGAACTCTGTCATCCGTTCTACTTTTTTTTATTGCCTTTTAATCCTACCTAAAACATGACGCGTCGAAAATATTTATAATTAATTTTCCTATGTTTAATCAGAGCCAATAATGGTCATCGAGAGGAAATCACTTAATCCCTAAGAGAAACTCTTATAGTCAATGTAAATAGCCTATAGTTCGTAATTATGGTAAATACAGGGCAAATGGACACGATCGTTAATACTTAACAGCAAACGCCTTATCCATGACCGACATTTAAAAAATTAACAAGAATGAAAGTGTGGTGGCCTTGGCCTTAAGATAAGTAGTAAACAAGGCTAACCTTCATAAGATCCTGCATAGGTTAGGTAAACGAGACTACTGCTAATACAATAACAGCAACCGAACATTGGATAATTAGAACTCTAGCACTAACGCATGACACAGGCTAACCCAGATACATAGAACACAATATCTCACAGCTTACCTGTATCTTATAGTAGCACTCTAGTAACAACAAGATGTGGCCCTGGGTAGAGAAGGATAATGTTAGTTTGGAATAGGATAAGGTTTTAAGATAGGAATAGACAATACAGCCATCATACAACACAGTCGTTATCTCTGTGAATGTTCCTGCTTGCAACCCAGACAACAACCAGCAGCAGAATCCCCGCCAAACTAGACTCCCACCAAATAAAAATTAGCTTATAAACTAAAAATTAGTAGTATTGTTTCTCAACAATGAATCACAACTCAAAAACTTCTTACTAATAAAATATGCATGACTAAGTGCTACTTCATTACAGAAAGATTTTCAAGAGTGGCAGATTTCTGTGCAGTAAATGATATAGCTTTGCAAGATGTAAACAAAATTGTGCTTATATTTCGATGAGGTGAAGCCATTTTCAACAATGGAATAGAGATAAGAGGGAGACCATTATAGGAAGAAACTATTGATTAGTTTCCTACAGGGTAGAAAAATAATCCATTTAATAATTAGTATAAAGGGCTGAAAGTTCACTGGGCAATGTGCTTAAACACAAGACTTTTTAATATACGATATATATATATATATATATATATATATATATATATATATATATATATACAAATATACAAATATATATATATATATATATATATATATATATATATATATATATATATATATATATATATATATATATATATATATATATATATGCGTGTGTGTGTATGTGAATACATACAACAGCGATAAGCACAACCATTTATTAAGTGTGATAAAAAAAAAAATTTCTATTTACTGAAAGCTGTAGTCTTCAAAGAGGTCATGGATTAGGTCCATAAGCCGAAATGGAAAATGAATACAAAATATTAATATTTGCCGTTCCTTGACAGTATTGTGTTATTAATTAGTAAT